>NC_056707.1:15126038-15421038 GCF_018831695.1 Puntigrus tetrazona | reverse complement strand
CCAACAAAATTTTTAATTTTCCAGTAAAGCAAAAAAGGGTGATGTATATATAATTGATATGACTAAAAAAAGAGTATAAAATGTGTAATTTATCGGCAAACTAATCATGAAAGCAATGCCTCAATGCCATAAAAAGTCATAAAGTAGGCTTAATTTTTCTAACAAAAAATGTCACAATCATAATATGAAGAAATGAAGCCTATTTTATGACCTTTTAAAACATCATGAAAAAGGCTTTCAGTTATTTCATCCAAAATATGTCAAAATAGAACCATTTGTGGGATTCACCCAATGAATATGAATGATGTATTTCACAAGACTGTAAAATCTCTCGCTGCAAAGAGAAACCTGTTGTCATGTAGCTCACGTGTAACAGGAAAGCAGACCTGAAGCACTCCTCCCGTAGAGACAGAGCGAAGCTGCCAGCCTGATAACTCTCTCCATCCATGACAGAGGGCTGGAATTCAGTGTCTTCAACAACCACAGCCATTTCACTGTCTCTCTTTCCCAGCATGCTCCTGTCATTGATGTTTGCAGAGCCTAAGCAGATCACAGACACCTATCAGACACTTTCCCTTTCCCTACTATCATGGTTAATGCCTGTGGGGAGCGTGTTCTGGGTCTGTATCGGGCTTTGACCTCTACCCAGAGCCTCAAGGACATATCACTCAACAACACTGAGATTTCTCATTTTTCTTCTTCAAAGCCTATTCATAAGGATAAGAGGATAATTGGAATTGATAAAGACAAACAGGATTTGAGCGACGTTAATGGGATTTTAATAATGCATTTGTGATGATCGAGGAGACAGGCGTGACTTCGCTTTTCATAAACATCTGTTGATGTTTGTTATTCTGCACATGTCCGCGCTTACATGTGTTTTGTGTGAGTGCAGTGCCCCCTCGCGGCGACTAACAGTTTTACAGCTTGAAGATTTCAAACACTTCATCATCCTTTGGGCACATAATAATAATAATAATAATAATAATAATAATAATAATAATAATAATAATAATAATAATAGGAAGAAGATACATTATGATTATAATATAATCTAAATCTACATGCAGTTGTTTACTATGATGGATTGTCCATCTATCCAGGTACTATATACAGGTCAAAAAAATAAATAAATCATGCTCTCAACTACTAAACTCAATATCAAGCAGGACGCCTCCACCTATGTTGCAGTGGTTACACTGCCACTAACGTTTTCAAAAGAAATCTGGACATTTCCAGAGAATGACCCAATTTAAATTTTCTATATATGTGTGGGCAGAGTGTCTGACCAATAATGACAGTGCAGTCGTCCACGATCATAAGCTTGCTGTGCACATAAATGAGTTCAGTGACCAGACGCCCATCCAGGTCAGCATGAGTGCGCAGACCACAAAAAGAGATGTACTTGATCCAGCAATCTGCCACTGCAGACAAACACAAATACACACACACACGTTCTTCATTCTTGTCCTATTATAATGAATTACAATCATGCAATCCTCATTTGATGAACATGGGAGCAGGTTTATACTTCTTCATACTAGTCTACTTACTCACACATTTGAGCCTCTCAATCATGGAGTGCTCCCCTCGGCACATTGTCCTGTAATGAAAAAAGAAGGGGTTTCATTTCATCTGCTTCCCGTATCGCACTAATCGCATGTCTTAAATGTTCTTCATCTGACCAATCACATCGCTCGATGAACCCCAGCGACCACAGCACCCTCGCTGGTCCTCTCACTGTCTCTAGTTTAGAGTTGAGGGTCCAAGCTGGGGCTGTAATGGTCTCTCTGTGGCCCGTGAGGAGCAGGGTCTGTTGTTTTTCACATTACGCACGTGTAATTTGCTGCGAGCACCCGTTCAGGCTGCATTTTTACCCTTAATTGTGGCAATTTGGTGATTACCGAAGACGCATGTTTGCAGGGTTATTACCTGTAATTAAAGTGCATGATTGCTTTGATGGCTTGGCCCCCCCCTGACGAGATGTCACCTTCAAAGCCGGGCAGCAGGGGCATCACCACATAGACCCGAAACTTTTTCTTCTCCCTGTGGCCCAAATGAAATGTAGTTAGGTGTGCCCAGTGATGTTTTTGTGTCATGTTTGTATACAAGTGAATCTATTGTCGCAATGCACCTGTACGCCCGCAGGATCCTCTCCGTCAGTGCATCTCCAATGCTGTTGTGGATGGATTTGTCAGCACAACTGATGAAGAACTGGTTCTGAGAGAAAAGAGAGAAGGGAGAGAGCATGACTGAAAGAGAGATGCAGTGAAAGTAAGACTAAAGAAAAATACATTTATTTAATGCTACGTACACTTATACATTTACATATTTATGTACTTAAAATAACCCTGCTATTGTACATACTTTTAGTATGTTAAACTAAAGTCTGATAAATTGGAACAATTAATTTTGTACTTATTGAAGTCCAACCAAACATCTACTGAAGTGTATTTGATTGTGCTAAAGTGAAACTATTACTGTAAGTATATATTATTATTATATTATATATATTGCATTTAAAGACTGATATTAATTGAAGATCATACAATCAGTAGTGACATTAAAACACATTTTCATGTTCAGAAATGTACATTGTGCATAAGCAGTTACTCCAAATAATCTTTTATAATTTTTATATCAGTATGTCTTAAGTGTTACATGTTAATAGACGTGTTACACATGTTAATAGATTTGAACTCAGCAAAAGACATGTGTTAATAAAATGGGATTAGGTACACTTGTGTTATCGTATTTAATTATTGTAGGGTTGCATCATTTTTTGCATTTCACCATTTTAATTCATTTCTATGAATACTTAATCTGTTTTTTGCAACTGAGATGAACTAATCCACATTGACGTTTAGTCTAGAACTACACTCTATTCACACTAGGGTAAGCTTCAAATGTGGCACAGGAACATGCAAAATGGCCTAATAAGTATTGTCACGGTTGCGCTTTCGCGGGACTGAGGACACAAGGTTTAGAATGAACTTAAATGGGTTTAATCACAAAGTAGCAAAATAAAGATACAAACGGCAGGCAGATAGAACAGGCAGGCAGGACAAACACAGGTATGGACATCGGGTATGGACCTTGAGTATAGACCTTGACGATCGGAACAACTGAACTGAAAACACAAGACTTAAATACACGGGGTAATTGACTAAATTAACGACACACAGCTGATGACAATGATACAATTAACACAGAGGGAAGGCAGGGCACAGGGAGCACATGGCATGGGACGAAAAACATAAACAGAGTCCAGAGTAGTGACAGGTATGATATTGCATATGCTTTCATTGTGGTCTGTATTTTTTTTTCTTAAGAGGCTTCCTATGTTTACCATGGCTGCATTTGTACTATTTCACAATTTTATTACAATTAATATATTTTATTTCAACAGAAAGTCAGAATAAAATAGCAGTTTTATAATATTAATTTGAAATATATTTCAATTGTAACATTGCAGTCACTTGCTAAAATAAAATTTAATATTTTTATTATTTACTGTATATCAGAACTATTATTATTTAGGAGCAAGTTCATTTATATTACCTTTCAATTTATATAAAGCCACTTTCAGTATTCAATGGAAATTTAAATAAAACATAGCATAAAATCTACCCTAATATATAAAAAATAATTTATTAGATTTTAGATGAATAACTGGGTAAATAAAAATTCATTCATGCATGGTTATTGTGCCCCTAAAAAAAGGAAAATAATATTTTACTCTGTACTGAAGACCAGGCATAGGCCCTATGCCAAATTGTGATTGACATATTTGCACTCACATATTTTACCTCTATATAGATGAAATGTTTGCTGTTCTGGATGGCTGATACGTAGGCTAAATGAATGGACTCCTCGTGCACCTTCGTACCAATAGACCACTGGCACACAGACCTCAAAACCTTGTTCGTTCAGAGAAAAAGGTTAGAATCAAAACGGACGGTTATTTCTAAATGCACATTAGTTCAAAGTTGGATTTTGAAATGATTCTAGAAAAAATAAAAACATAATTTCTTCAACATTGTCAGTTCAAAGCAGGAACCCATGTGGTTTGGTGGTGATATCTCACCTGAACATTAGCCTGTGTTGATTTGCCGCTGTACTCAGCTGGCACCATGGGTGCGGATAGAGACTTGGGCATGAGGCAGGGGTAGCACGTCGCCCCCGACCGCTTCTTCACCAGCTAGCAAATAAAAGGAGAGTTGATTGGGATCAGACAAAACGCCCGATGTTGACTCCAAAATCACACCCCTAAAGAGCGCTAATTACTGAGACACATCTAGATAGCCTGTTGGGCTGACCATCAACCCCTGCCTGGTACCTCCACTCCCCAGAGACAGAGCACTTGTTTGAGGCTGAATAAAAGTCTCTGCTCCTCTGTTTAGTCTTAGACAGTGCCGCTGATTACAGTAAATTGATGGCCGTGTGTGTGAAGGTTTTCCGAAAGTAGGTTTTTAATGGCTATTGTCCTAACTAGACTATACTCAGACTGTTTTCAACTGGGCCGGGAACATGGTTCAAAGGTCGTTTGAACATGAGACGGGCTTTGTTTCCTGGGTAACAAAGGAAACAATGTTGCCACCCTCTACCAATTATCTACATATGGTAGAAACCCTTTTTTTTTCACTTTCAATGCTTTCCACAATATTTGGTCGCATTAGTTTTGTTCTTGATTCATCTAGACTTTCTGTTCTGTTCTCTTCTATATAAAACAGTGTCACTACAACAAAAAACGTTTTGTCCTCTTAAGTTGGAGTTTCTAAGGAAGTTTTATTTTACTTGACGTTTTCACCCCTCATGAAGGAAGTGCGCGTGGTGCAAATTAGCGAGCTGTACGCCATGTCAACTTACACTGTGGGTAAGCGGTAATCTGAGCCGTGTGGTTATAAACAGATGGTTCTCAGGCAATTAACAACTGGCATAATGTGTTGATTAAAATCCATTGAGCCCTGATGAGGGAGAACTAACATTAACTCTGCTCACGGGCTGTTGGCAGCTGCCCAAGCGATACTCATAACTCCAGTGACCTTGATAGTGAATCACATCTCTGAATCACCACAGTTCTAAAAAAAAAAAAAAAAAAAGACTTGACTTAAACCAATTAATTTTTTTCTTCATATTACAGGTAGAGAACATAAGCGCTGAGTTTAAACCGTGATCATATGGTTGGAGAGAGGAGAATATGTGCTAATTCTAGTTGATAACAGTGATAATAGCACGTTTATGGTGTAAAAATACATTACATTTACATTACACAATGTTTGGGGATAGTATTTTTTTATGTTTTTATATGAAGCTTCAAAAGTTTAGATCAAAAGTGAAAGTAAAATATTTACAATGTTGCAAATTATTTTTCTGTTTATAATAGATGCTGTTCTTTTAAACGAATAATTAAAGAATACTTAAAAACACTGATTAATTTTAATAATATATATATACAATTATTATTTTTTTTATTAGATTTCAGATTTTAAAATAGCTGTCCACCCATCAATGAAATTATTATTTATTCAGCTTTCAGATGACGTTTAAATTTCAATGTAATAAAAATGTATCACTGGCTTGTGATCCAGGGTCACAAATATTTCCTGAGCACCAAATCAAAACATTAGAATTGTTTCCAAACAATAATGTGACATTAAATAGTGGAGTAATGGCTGCGGTAAACTCAGCTTTGCCATCACAAAAAAGAACTACATTTTTAAATAATTAAAAACAATAAAAAACAATTTTAATATTTTACAATATTTATGTTTTTGTACTGTATTTTTAATAGAATAAAAGCAGCCTTGCATAATAAATGCGTAAAAAAAAATCCAATATCAAACTTATTAATGATGATCACTATCTATGCATATGAAAAGTCATTTAATATATCTCATAAAGCCCTCCATACAAATCACTGACAGGATTGTTCCCACTTTACAATACTTTCTTTTGTTGTTTCTTTGTGACGAGCAGCGTTCCATAATCAGCAGCAAAAGATATAAATGAGACTAGTCTGTCTTTGAGCGTAAATTCTCATTTCCACTAAACACCTCATCAGAGGCATTCAACTAGCTTTTGTTTGTCCTCCTCTGCCGCACACACACCTGGCTTCCTCTCCTTTAATTATTCACCAGCAGAGTGTCTGATCGGTAGCCAAGCTTGAAATATGACTGGCATAATCCAAAGGAAATCATACAGGCCTCAAACCAATTCAATTACTGAACAATCAAAGTAAAAAGGCCTCTAATTGCTCTAAAAGGGGGCTGAGAGTGCGGGCGACCATTGAATGCTGACGGCATTCAGAACAGGACACAATGAGCAACTGCAGGGGGTGCTAAGCTCAAGCTAATAAAGATGGTTTTTCAAAAAGACTTGAGAGAGGGTGGAAACCTCGGCTTCGTGCATGCTCTCTGATCTTTAGTTCTTACAATTAGACTCCTGAATGGAGCTGGTATTTGTGCACCTTCTAGCAATTTAAAAAAGCTCATTTTTCTGGACATTCAGGAAGACATGCTTATGCTGCATAACAAACAATAAAATAAACCCAGTTCACTCTATTATAATACTTTTAAATGCAAAACTCCCCCAGATTATGTCGATCTTGGGCATGTCTTTAACAGCTCAGCAGGTACTTATTTTTAATGTTTTAAGTCAACTCAAATGTTTCTTTTAAAATTGTCTGACACAAATTTGTTATTTAGCTAAGAAATAAAATTTGTAAATTTACATCTTAGATAATTATATTCAGTTGAAATTTTTCTCAAGAGCAAAATCTAGGAAGCAGAAGATATCCATTCCTTTCTGTTTAATCTGACTGTTTAGAAGAGAAACACTGAGATTGCTGAGAATGTATCTAATTTCTTACCTTTGTAAAGTTCCACCTTTGGATGAAATGTCGTGCAATATCTCTTGCAGCCTTCCCATGAACCAGCACCCCAATATCATGCCATGGCATCCGTGGTGTCTTATACCTGTCAATGAAATCTTACCCAGAGAAAAAATAAACAACTATAATTCATAAAAACATTAGCCAAACCATTATACAGAGATGACGGACAGGCCTTTTGAAGCCATCGCAGTGTGGTCTTTCTCTATCAACGTCTTTGACGATGCACAAGCATCTTAAAGAGTATTTGACTACATTCATCTATCAGACTCCTCCATTCTCCTGCTGTGTCCAACCCAGTTGGCACTATGTGCAAAACCAGGACTTCACATTCACAAAGCAGAGATGCAAAAATGAAGTTATCTCCCTCTGGCAAAAGAATAGAGCTGGGAAAATAACCCCATACCGACTACAGAATAGGATTTCTGGAAACAACTTCTCTGTCTTCTTTCCCTCATTTCTGTGTTGAAGGAAATGCTTCATTTGATGAATTTGACATGTGATATCAAAGAATGTGTAGACTAGTCGTCATTTTTGTCTGCCTTGTTTCCTATTTTGTTTTTGTTGTAAGGCCTAAAACCTCAATGTTTCAAAAAAAGAAGGTGTTTTGGCTGTGGGTTGTGATCTTGCAGATATGCTTCTTCTGGGGTTTAATTAAACTGTTTCTTACCATCAAAAGGTTTGTTGAGTTTGACCCAGTCTTTCAGGATGAAGTTGCAGTAGTCTTTGCCATGCCAGAAACGAGTCTCTCCACAGAGCTCAGTACTGCCTATGTAACTTCTTAGTGAACTAGTCTCTAAAACAGACAGGCAGAAAAAACTCATTAGACAGATAAACTGTTATGGTCTAAAAATTCATATACATTATATATCAACTTATAAAGATTGATTAGTTCTCAAAGCTTTGGTATGTCAGCTTCAGCGAGCAAGGTTTAGTTGTGTGTACATTAATGTACTGCATATTTACTGTAAGTGTGTGTATATGCATGACACACATATGTGTTTTTTGTGTGTGATTACTAACCATAAGGCAGGGGGAGAGAGTGATGCAGGCCAAGAGAGTATGAATCGCTGGAATGCAGAGACAAGCTCTTGGTGTAATATTCCCGAGTGAGCGGTGTCCTGGAATTAAGACTATTCCTGCTGTAATGTTCTATACACAGAACACACACAAACACAGCCTCTGTTAGGTAACAGCAAAAAACTTCTTATTTTCTTATTATATTTATTTCTTAACAGCAGACACTGAATAGTATTCGCAAACTCAAAGGTAAAGATGTAATGTGTAAAGCATTAAAAAAGCATGCGCTAAATTACTAAAATGCTACAAAAAATAAAATTCATCAAGATATATATATATTTTTTTGCATAATAAAAGGAAAATCTATAAAATATCTCTGAAATCTGGAATCACATTTTTTGTTAAATTCTTCTTACTGGACTCAGTTAGATCAGAGCTGTGGTAACTTTTCTCTGAGGGGGTTCTTAGCAGTCTTCCTGTGGGCAGGTTGAGGTTGTTTTCTCCCTGTTCCTCCACGAAGGGCAAAGCTAAACTCGCACAGATCTCCCCTGGATCCTCCACTGAGCCTGAATCTCCTGCTTTCCCTGCTCCTCCTTCTCCGGTCTGAATTTCTTCTACCACCACGTTGAACTTCATCTCCTCGCCCTCCTCCACCGTGGCGACTGACTGCTACAGGACGAAAATCAATACATATATGTAATGTCACACTTTTGTTGTTTAATAAGCTGAGGCTGCATACCAATAATGCATTTTGCTGTTTATCAAAAACTCAGTTTGATATTAATACTATTAGATTAATCTAAATTCATTTAAAAGTTTAAAGGGATAGCTCACTCAGAAATATATGTTTCTTTCTTTTTGTTTTTTCCATTGTGGGAACACTGATGCTCCGACATGAGCACTGCTATAAACATACTATCTGACACTATCTGGCGCACAATCCAGGGCCAAGGAACCAAGAACATCTCTGAACACACACACACACACACTTTGAACCACTTAACAATAAAAACTTCCATACAACAGTACCTATATGGCTGACACATCAGGCTAGCTGTCAGCATGCAGTATGTAAGAAGCGGTAATGGCCACCCGTGCGGCATTAGCCCAGCAAAGCTATGACTTAAACGATAGTGTAAGTGACTCCAGTCTCCTGCGCCGAGTCTGAACGAGGGTAAAATGCCCTCTGATGTGTGCGAGTTAATGGCTCATGGGGGATCATAGTGCCCTCGACTTGACAAATGGCAAATGTCAGAGCACTATTCTCCTGGTGGGCATAATTTTATTAAGTGCAAATACCACTGTGCTCCTTAGGAGACGTTTTGAAAGGTTAGACCAACAGCTGTAACAGTTTCATGTATATTAGCAAAGATTTTACAGTTGAGGAGCCCCGCATTGATAGATACAGTCACTCAAGCATGCTAAGAGAAGCCCCTTAGTAAATGCAATAAGTGCCTTCATCTGAGTTCAAATCATGTTTATTTAAAAGCTCAGACCCATATTTAATGACACAATGGCAGGCAGGTAGGCAGCAGGCCGGGAGAGGTGGCATATAGACGAAATCAAGCTCCCATTTAGTGGCCCCAGTCATTTGTTGACTCACTCATCCATGCAGGGCCTTTATGTTTAATGCAGCTCTCAGGGGGGAAGGAAAGGCCCAGCGAGAAGGACTGGAATTATCAACCACAGGCCCTTCAAGGGTGCCCCAGATGCTCCGTAATTGCAATTTTACGTTTGCTCGTTGGAAAAAGAAAAGAATAAGAAGGCACAGAGGCCCTGAATCACCCGCCACAAAATCAATCCCAGTAAGCATACAACAGAAATGTGGTCTGGACCAGTCCTTTATGAGCACCATTATTAGAACAGCTACAAAATATAAATCACTGCAATTTTAATTTAGGCAAGCTGTCAATGACTTCAAGTAAGAATCACCAATCGATACAATTACTTCATAACATAACCTAAAAAATACGCAGTGGTGAACTGACATTACATTTTAATAGATAGCTTTAAATGAAAGATGTTCTAGACTTCCAATACTTATTGGTGCATCGGTATATGCATGTTCAGAGGAGGCTTTAGCGTCTGTCAAGTGTGTGTCGACTTCCCCCATTGAGGTCTTTGACAGATATTAGAAACACCCAGCTGGCAATACGCATGGCATGTTGACAAACATTGAGGGGCCACTGTGGGTTATCACATTTACAGGAAGTTTATTCCTGTCCAATTCACTTATGCTTCTGTGCCTCTGAGCAGAAGAGATATCATCCATTTGCCCTCTCTCTGTAAATAGCCAGTAAGAAATAAGAAGGATATTCTTTTTTTAAAATGTATCGTTATATCTTACAGAATCCAACAAATTAAAGTTGTGAAGCGCAACTGTTTTCCACACTGGTGATATTAAGAAATGTTTTGTGAGAACCAAATTTTCCTTTTAGAATGATCCTGTGATACTAAAGAGTGATACTGAATCAATTTTCAGCAATTAAATGGTAACATTATTTGATAATTATATAATGAAATGTTTATATATTAAATAAATGCATTTTGAGCAAAAGACACTTTAATAACAACACAACTAATAAAACAAAACAAAACTAAATAAAATTTTACTGATGTTTTGGTCTTACATGAGTGAGGCTGGGGGATAGAGCAGGACTGTGCTGAGGGCTTCTTCTCACACTTCCCACATCAGTCAGACGATGCTGGGAATCATCCCATCTCCCATAGGCCAGGTCAATCCCTCCCAGAAAGGCGAGTGACTGGTCAATCACCACCAGCTTCTCATGGTGAGCCCAGAGCAATGCTGTGGAGGGCATGTGATCAGGGTGTCGGATGACCTGTCAATCAATAGAGATGGGCAGCTTGTCAGGTTCCTTTTCTCAACTGCACAAGACATTGGGCAATTTTTTACTTTAGAACAATGAAGACTAAGGTTATGTTTAAAATATTACAATGTTACAGTTGTCATACTTTTTGTTGTATGTTTGGTGTGCACAGTAATTTGATTTGTTATACACCACAGTTCCTGCAAGTTCCTGACAGTAAAGACTTTACAATGCTACACTTTTAATCTCTCTGTTCATCAAAAAATTGTGAGAATATTTGTTTCCACCTATATTTCTGAAGGATCATTTGCCTTTGAAGACTGGATTAATGGCTGTTAAACTACAGAGTGGCCATCACACAAATAGAATAAATTTTAAAAAATATATTAAAATAGAAAACAATGCTTTTAAATTTATTTAAAATTAAAGTAATATTTCACAATTATATGGTTTTACCTGTATTTTAACTAAATAAATGCAGACTCTGTAAACACAAGAGACGTTATTCAAATACATTTAAAAAAAACATCAACCCTAAACCTTTAAACAGTACATAAAACACCCACATTAAGTATTACATATGTCAAAATATACAACCTGCAGCCAGAACGTATATAAGAGGATAGCCTGAATGTTCTTTAGATCTATAATGTAATCAATCCTTCAAACAGATATTACAAGACCTAATCTAATAAACTCTTTTGTCAACTGTCCAAATTTTCCAAATAGCATCTAAAGGATTACAACGGGGCCCTAAGCCAAAAATAACACCATAATGCAGCTGTGTCTCCGCCAGTTTCGGCGAAGCCTCCGGAGGATGCCGCCCCTGGCAGGTGTTTCTACACCAGCAGGGCCCAGGAATACCTCCACCCAGCTGCTTCGCCACACACATCCTTGGGGTGTGGATCCCAAGCCACTTCCCAGTGTCACTCCTCTGCCTAGACTCAACCAGCACTCCAATAAAATAATGTGACGGCACGTCAATCACGCATCGGCCTGGGGTGCTACGGTGATGAATACCGCAGCGCTATGTGGCAGAAGCTCTGTGGCACCAGGGGAGAAAGCAGATTTGCCGCCTCAGGCTCTTATGGAGACGATCAGCAAGGAAGAACCTGACCATCTCCAGACACAATCTGTAGGGTTCCCAGCACAGTGATCCCCCTCATTCTACTACAGAGAATTATGGCAATGTCCAAACATGATCTAAGTAGCATGCTATTCCTGTGTCCGGAGGTAGTGGGCACGCTGGGTACTCTCGTGCTTTCTATGATTTGTTTTGATCGAACCTTAGTTCTTGGAGAGATGTGTGTAGACGTAAGGTGGAGAAGCTGATTCGGAGAGACGAGTCCCCTCTGTAATACTGTCAAGATTCTACTTTTGACAGTGTTTGACATACTGATCGACTCACCCTGATGTTAGAGTGAAGTCCCATCAGGGTCTTCTTTGTGTACTCGCTGTTGAGACCCATCACTACCTCAACTTCTTTGTAGAGCAGGACAAATATCTTTACTCCTTGTTGCTGAGTTGACAAAAGACAAAATATTGTTAAACAACTTTGGACTAAAGAGAACTGGGTGAACTGTGAGGTGTGTGAGAAGTAAAATGAAACTGGCTGAAGTCCAGATTTGAGCAGGTGTTCAGACTCACTGCTTTCCGCTTGAGGACATGGTCTAATCTCCACATGTTTCCATCTACTACCGGCCGTTTGAGGAAGATTTCTGGGCTTAACCTGAGGGCCGTATCAAAACCAATCAATGCTTTGACAACTTCTACACAACTTTCATTCTTTATTTCCATTATATTAAAGAGACCAAAACTGATTTTTTTCGGCCTCGTGTTGTTCCAGAAATGTATGGTTTTCTTTATTCTATCAAGCACACATTTTTAAAGACAACCTGGCAACTCTTTCAAAATTGTTCTCCACAAAAAAAAAGTTATATAGTTTAGAACAACACGTTTTAAAATGTATACTTGTTTGGTTCAGTAGCTACTGCTAAAAAGCCAATAAAATCATAGTACTACAAAACCATGTATACTTCTCCTTGTGTAAAACATCTCAGTTCATCTGTGAGAAAATCGCAATTGTACAAAAAATGGTATATTAAAATGTGCAACATAAGTGCTCACAGAATTGTACATGGGAGTAATTGAAGTTTAATATAATCTGTACCACCAGGCAGTGATGAAGATATCCTCTTTTGCTCCTTCCAGGGCATCAGCTATGGCATCAAAGTATCCAGCTGCGTTGACAAACCTTCAAAAGGAGCACAGGGCGCTTTGTTTAATAACTGTGTCAGGGTACTTCACAGATATTTAAGAAAAAACAAAGAATGAAGGACTAGCTGAATGGAATTGTAAAGCTGCTGTAATGCTTGAAAAATATTGTACTATATATATATATATATATATATATATATATATGTCTTTAGTAGTTTTAATGTGCTTTTATCACAATATATTTAAATAAGTAATTTTCTTACCATTTTGATACAGTGTTTTCTCTAACAGGTGTGAAAGACCCATGGCGGTTTTCCCTTAGAAAGTCCTGTCCAAACATTTGAGAAAACTCATCTATTGAGTGCCCCCACCAACGAGCCTGCCTATATGTTGAACACTTGATAGTAAGTGCCCTGTCCAAAACAAAAATGTTGATTACTACTTGTTTTTGTCATTACAAAACAAAACAAAATTACACAAAAAAATTTATAAATAACATACTAAACACCCTTTAAAAAACTATTTATTTAACTTACAATTATCTTTGAGGTTTATTAAGGCAAAACTTGTTTTTAGAGAATACTGAAAATACATTTTGAAAGCATGTTCAGTAGCAGTAATTGCATGATGAAATAGCTAAAATATAAATTTTTCTCAACCTGCCTACAAAGATTCTCAATCGTGACTCCATGCCTGACTCCGGTCTCCCGGGTTCCTATTTTGATGTGAAATCCCTTATCGTATAGAATCACGGTGCCTACTTGGCCATCCTCTGGCCTCATGTAGAGAACAAAGGAGTCTTTTACCACCAGCCATCTGAAACATGAAGCAGTCACCACATGAGAGCTGAAACAAGGGGGAGAGCCATTCTATCAGCTGTGGGAAAACATCATAATAACCTAAATAAGTAAACAACCGAAAAAGAAGACATGCCACGACCCAACGTCCCAGCAAGGCCGCAATCTGAGGAGCAAAATTCAATTGAGGCCGAATCTTTCAGTGTTTGCTTTTAAGAGCCATGTGAATTATGTAAGTGTAATGTTACTGTAGCTGCTTGTCAAAGAAAAAACAATAACACTCCTGTCGACACAGATGAAGATAGTTCCACGTCAGCATCTGTTATTCACCAATATTCATTTCAGGGCTTGGTGTTCTAACTTGTGAAACCATGAGACGAAGATCACGCACTACTGATTGAAGTGTTTTTCTCAGAAAGATATTATGTCCACATTAAAAATGACGGCTTTCATTATAGTATTATGATTTTCTGAGTGTAATATGTAAAGCTCTCACCTTTTGGACCACCGGTAACAGACGCTGTTGGATCCGCACCAGTAACATACAGGGAATGTGTTTCCTCCTGATTTCTTCAAGATCAGACCTTCACTTTTGTCAGTGCAAATAAACATATAAATGAACAAACACAAAACAAGCCACATTTTTATATTTCACTTTACTACATGTACATTCTTACATTCCTTTTGGTCCGAGATCCTGAATAAATGAGATTTGACTCACTTCCAGAAATTCAAGCTGAAATAAAATTAAATTTACATCAGTAAGCCTCAAACTTTACACCAGTTACGTCCAAAATATCATTATTTCATTTCTCTGAAACATTCATTCGTTATGATGACTAAAATGAAGTAAAAAAAATGGTATCTGTGTTGTACAGTCCAGTTCTACCTTAATAATTAGCCAGGAAAGTGTGAGGTGAAAAGTGAGGCAGGGGGTGAATGTTTCCGGGTACAGGTACTCTTTAATTAGCCCGGCAAACGAATACTAATTATGTGACTGTCAGAGAATTAGCCTGTGAAGCACTAAGCTAAGTGTGGAATCACCTCTCAGAGGCTTTCTCTACAAAAGAGCCCGTTTTAATGAGTGGGGACACAGCAGGCAGAGTTCCTTCCAGAACCTTCATTCTGCCATCATGTGACACAATGGTAACTGAACAATTTTTTTTAACACTAGGGCTATCGCTAGACAATAGCACTGAACTGACAGATTATATTAGAAAAATTTGTTAGTAGAAATTGGTTATACAGTCATTATGTTCTCATTATGCACGAACAGAAAGTGCCATGTACTATTATGCTATTTTGGGCATGGTAGCATAATATATAACACTATTATTTGATGCTGTTTGATTATTCCATAATGCCATTTTGAGCTGCGACTTACAGTTGAAGGATGTGTCCTGTATAAATGCCTTTTCAGTATATTCCTCAGATAGTCCTCAAGTTGCAGCTGTTAGAACAAAAGAAAGATTGAAACAATGAAATAAAATTGAAAAATTTTAAATGAAGAAATCTTTTTGAATCTTTATATATATATATATATATATATATATATATATATATATATATATATATATATATATATATATACACAACATATTCAATATTGATTGAACTGAACATAAAAGTAACTGAAAATAACTTTTCTGCTTATGAGCTGTTCCTCCTTGACGAGGGCATCAGGTCTTCGTGGTAACGTTGGGATGTGTTCTCCATGAAACAGTTTATGGCCTTTAAATGACCTCCTTTTGACTGAATGACTGTCAAAAAGAGGAAACTTGACTGTCAGTGATTGACAAGATTTGGGTTGTGTGTCCATGAAAGCACCTCTGATTTGATTAACTGAGAGGTAACAGTGCAGTGAGGCTGAGAAAAGGGTTTTTCGTAGGGTTCAGGGGCGCTAACGAGAATACATCTGGGACAAATTGAGTACACCCAACTGAAAAATGAAAACACTCAGCGGCACAAAAAGCAGTGGGACGGACTGTGTTTTCAAGACTTGTGGCATGTTTGTGAGAGAATGTATGCAGAAATGATCACAGTACATCTTACATTCGACTTGGCAGGGGGATTTTTAAGAGGGCCCTGAATTTGAGTAGCTCTTGATGAAGCGCTTGGAAGTGCTTAAAACGACGCTTGATTTTCCACTTGAAATCTCCATGGCTCAACTCTATTGTATACAGGTTGGGATTCAGCACCTTTGAGTGGATCATTTCAAGAAACAATAATGAATGAATATACTTTTACACATATCTAATCATGAGACTTGTTACATACTGCATGCACACATAAAACATTTAAATACTACATACTATATTTTTAAAATAGCATTACAGCTTTAAAAATTGTTTCTTAGGCGTTAAGGAAATGTGCAAGGGATACATTCGTGATCCCATTTTTGTTACCCTTGTAGATGTGAATCGCTCCACCTCTGTCACCTGTACTTGAATTGGCACTTCTTCAAGAAATACAACACCATCCAGGGACCTGAATGGAAGAAAGCTGTATATTGCTTGAAAGGATATGTTCCTTGGTTCTGAAAACAATCAAAATATTGAATTGTTAGCGATCATATCTCAAGTGATAATCACAAGAGCCAGGTGAGATCAATAAGAAAACACTGACCCACAACTCGATGGTGTGGTAATCATTCAGACGCATGTTGGCCTAAAATGGTTGATAAGATCTTAGCAATCTAAAGTACAGCTACTTTAGAAATAGTTTGTTTGGCTTTTCATCTTTTGATGTTGTGCAGTAATGGCATGGAGAGGCTCCATTTGATTGTCAGCAGGATAGCGATTATAGACTCCAGCTGGAGGTGTATAGTATGCTGTGTGCTCTGGAGTTTCTTAAAGCTAAATCTGCTCTGCATCAGATAATGATTTTAGTAAGTATGTGCTTTTACCTGCTGAAATTAGCATGTTTGTTCCTGGAAATACTAATGAACGCACTGCTTTAGCGGTGAGCATAAGTTACACTTTCTTTGAACAGGGTATAATGCGGAGCCTGAAATTTTCAACATACGGTCAGTGAGGTGCTTAACATTCAGGTCAAAAAATCGATAGTCAACCTCAGGAGGTCAAAATAAATATTATATGAGCTGGATTTTCTATTTATTTTATATGAGGTTTGCAATTTTTGCAACACTATTACCAAAAATCTGTGACGTTTAAATACAATATATACAAAACATGGATTTGTCTAGCAATGAACATTAAATAAACACTGAAATTCAAGTAATATGTTTAGCTTAGTTAGGTGCTGTTTGGGGTCAAATTTTAATGTACAGTTACCACAAATTTTATATTTACCACAAATTGCAGAACACGTTTTCTTCCTAACAGTAACTTGCATAAAAGAGTTGTCATCTGACTCACTCCTTCTGACTTACAGCAACTACACCAGTGTGCTGTGAGGTCAGCTGTCGTATGAGGTCACGGATGAAAGCGAGGACGCAGAACTGTGCAGTTTACCTCCACAGAGGTCAGTATTGCCACTTAAGTCCAGCTCCTCTGGGTCGTCTTGTAGGTCATCTTGGTCCAAGCTGCCAGAGAACTGGCTCATTACTGACTCCAATCGCTCCAGTTTAGGAGGCCCTTGATGGCCCCTGAGAGACATCTTCACTTAAGGGCTTTCATCTACAAAAACAATGAACATTGTTTCACCACCGTATACATTTACAAAAATAATGTATGAATTAGTGCTTTTGTGACAATACTACTAATAATGAGAATACATATTTTATTAGTTATACATCAGTATTTGCCAACAGTTTTGGTGTTGGTATGCTAATTTAAACAATAAATATTTGTTCACATAAGCATTTCCCTAATGCAGACAACCCTTCGAATCGTTTAGCTGCATTTCAGTGTTTTTTCTGCTAAACATGCATAAATACCTCAAGATCCGATTTTTTTCCGGTCACTGATAATTGCCCCCATATGAGAAACGCATGAAATATGGATTTAATATCACTTGGCTGGTTGCAGCACTCTGTTAATGAGGGGTTCCTCCCCTCTCTCCTGACCAGCTCCAGAGCCAATGGCCCAAATGCAAAGTGACAGACAAGTCATCAAAGAACATGGGGATGTAATGTCTTGTGATCCCAGAAAGGGTGACAGACATTGATTTTTTTGCAATCTGACGGTACATGTAATGATAAAAGAAAGGAAAGGTCAGGGTCAAATGGCATGAAAGTGAGGAAATGGCTGGATATCACGCAATGTCACGGGCCACAAACCTTTTCTGCGACTAAACACTGCAAATAACGTATTTTATTAGGTTTATGACTGTTAGTGAAAACAGCTGTGCTATATGAAATTGCATTCATTTATATTAAAAGCACAGATAATAAATGATATAGTCTAAAGTAATTTGAATAATAACTTGTAAAATACAGTTGTTGTAATAATAATTATTATAGGACATTGAAAGAACTATTAAATGTATGTGTGAGCGTGTATGTAAGTATTTACATAGATGCTCACACATATACATATAGATACATATACATATATACATATATATATATATATATATATATATATATATATATATATATATATATATATATATATATATATATATATACATATACATATATAGAGTGCAATGTTTGGGGGTGGTTCACCCTTCTGAAATGCTCTGCCTCTGCTGAATTGTTTTTAGAATAAATAATTATAATTATGATAAAAAAATTCTAAAGTTCCGTTTATAATCAAATGTTTATAAATGCACTTTATATGCATATATATATATATATATATATATATATATATATTTACATTTTATGCTTGTTTCAGTATTTTACTTATGAATTTTTAATTTTGTAATTCCAATTTGTGTCAAAGTGAGAGAGTATTTTGTGCTTCATTTCACCTGTCATTGCTCCAGTATGACTGGAAATCTTACTAATGGCCACGGCAAGGGGCCAACGGCTGCAAGGAAGAGGCGGAGTCAACCACACTTGTGATTTTCTCTCCCAGAAGGACATTAACATACAAGATAAACGTGGGCAGCAGGCAGAGGTGTAACTCCTTTACCTAGAACAGGTAGTAAAGACAAATCAATACATTTATATTGACACCTTATAACCTAACTATCGCAATGCTAATTTAAAATATATAATGTAATTATTTTATTTTAATAATGTCATTCTAATCTATTTTGTAATGTTGCAAGAAAAGCGATTTTAGACAGCTTTAGGTGATCTTTAGCTATATTTGTTAATTTTTAAACATCTATTAAACATTGACATGGCATTGCTCACAGTTTAAAAGTAAACTTTTGTCTGATTTGATACATTTCTCAATAACAGCATTTGAACTTCATTTTAATCAACACAATAATTCAGTCTGAGTCAATCAACATAGAAAAATACTTTGTTATTGTCTATTTAAAGTGTTAAACATTAAAAGGCGATATTTTAATTGCATGAGCTTTGCACCCAATGGTACCACGGTGGCCATTCAGGTAATATAACAAAGTTACTGTAAAGTATATGCAATACTATTTATATGAGAACACTAGGACAGCGAGTTTACTGCATTATATTGGATCTGTGGGGGATCTAAAGTCATACATTTATTTAGGCCGCAAATTGTTCATGATAATCATGTGTGTGTGACAACTGCAACGTAAATAAGGTTATTAGCTTGTGGAGTAATTAGGCAGGATGTGAGTCTTCATTCTATAACAGTACAAACGGGACAGAGGCAATTCATTAAGCAGGTAATAGAGCACATTATTGTGCAAATGTTCTGCATCAGACTAAATCAATCACCACTATAACTGCACATTCTTTCATTAAAGTGAATTATAAAGCTGAAAGAGCTGAAAAGATCTGAGCATGGAACAGCAGGAAGGCAAACTAAGAAAATAAAGAGAGTTCTTACCTCATTTTGAAGCCCGTGGAGGAAGAACGCTCCTGACTCTCCTAAGAGACAGGAGATTACAACAGGTTGAGAGCACTTGGCTTCTAAACTCGGTCTTAATCTCTGTGGTGACTCAGCTAACTGGTTTCTGTTAACTTGAGGAGTTTCAGGGTTGTTACCCTCTTTAAATTATGACAACAATATGACCGGACAGTTCCATTCACGGCTCTTACAATGTACCGTCACACCATAGGGAAACAAGGGGACGGTTTCACTGCACGCTCAAAGCCTCTATTGATAGTGCAAAGCTCTGCCACTGGTGTGTGTGTTTGTGTTTGAAATGTTTGTACCAGGAATCAGACAGCTACAGCTAATCTCTGTGAGGTCATCCCTCATGAGATGGGGACTGGTGGAGGACTGGGCGCAGTGCTATTTGTGTTGCAGAGTGAGTTGTGATGTGTCAGCGGTTTAAGAGAAGTCAGACAATCATCATTACGAAACATTGTCCCTATTGTAGTTGAGATCTCAACTGTCTCAGAGCTTGTGTATTCAGTGTGTATTTTCTAGGGTACACGCAATGATCAATAACTATAGGATGCATACAATAAAATAGCTGGTGACCCTAAATAAGCATAGTTTGTGGCCTATCCATCTTTTTCCTGACACAAAAATGGTATTTGTAAAAGCTGCCGTTTGTAAATTTTGTTTCACTGCTTGATACAAAAAAATTGGTGTGTGCTATCATGTTATTTTAGTGCATTATCTTAATTATGAACACACTGGTGTCAAGTACAAACAGTTTTACCGTTTACTGCACGTTTTTATTTTCCTCGTTATTTTCCTATAGCGTGTAATGAACCGGAAGCCTCACCCATAGGCTTACTTCCGCATTCAGGAAAAATGTGGATAAAAATAGGCAAATAAAAATTGTACAGAACAGAATTTTAGATATACAATCCAAAACTATTTTCATAGGTTTGAAATGTAATTGTCTTATACAGTTCTATTATTAAAGTTTTTAAAGGAATAGCTAAAATTAAAAATATACTCACCCTGAGGCCACGCAGGATATGTAGCATTACATCACTTGCTCACCAAAACTTCCTCTGAAGTGAATGGGTGCCGTCAGAAATCTGGATAACTGGGGACAGACTTGAGGCAGAAGTGGTTTTATGTTAAAGTAGCTTAATGGATTTCTTTCTCACAAACATGCAGCTTTTCACTTCACTCAAGATGTTTACTGACTCTGACTGTAATCACACCAGGATCTAGTGATGAGCAAGCAACGTAATACACAATTTCACTAAATCTCCTATGATGAAAAAATAAATAATTAAATAAATAAATTAAAAAAAATATATATATATATATATATATTTTTTTTTTTAAATATGTTATATATATTATAAACCGTCCCTTGTTTATATATATATATATATATATATATATATATATATATATATATATATATATATATATATATATATATATTTATTTTATTTTATTTTATTTTTTTGGGTGAACTATTCCTTTAATCGTCCCAATAGTAGTTTACAGTGACATATTTTGGTTTGGATTGCATGCAGTGTACTTATTGCTGCTTCAAACTGTTTTTTTCCCCATCCATTTAAATGCTTTGTTGAATGGAGAAATTGTGGCTGCACATATAATTTCTGAACTCCTATCCCTCAGTTCAGATTGTTGAACCACGTGCTGATCCACCATATCACTCTTGACTGTTGACTTGGTCTCAGATGCTTATAAAGCTAACATAACAAGCATTTGCATTTATATATATATATATATATATATATATATATATATATATATATATATATATATATATATATATATTATTTAATTTTATACAATTTCTAATAGTATAGTAGCTGAGTTTTTTTCTGCAGTATTTTCATTTGTTTGTGCGAGTCCTCACATTATCTCCACTCGGCTGGCTCAGGTCACGTGACGTCACACGGTCTATTCTTCTCCACGCGCTAGCAGGAAGTAGAGGCAAGAGGCTCATACAGGGATCAGCCACCATTTAGCCACGTATTAAGCCTTTATTATTACAGTTTGCCTGGTTTAGCGATATCTGCAACGTATTTATTTGACACCGGTGATTTAAAGCTTGTATTGCTCGTCTTCAACAGATTGTAAATCGTCCTCGTCGGCGGGCAGACAGTTTTGACGTCGGTGCACGTTTACACTATTATTATTTGTGAATCATGTTTTGACGATCGTCATTCTCGCGCGAGCAAAATATAGGAGTAGACGACGTTGAAAGTCTGAATGGTTTCGTATCATTTGCTCGCTTTAACAGTCGGTTGCTATGCATTGCATGCATCTGTGTGTACAGCCATGCAGCGAAGCATGCAACTGTGCTGAGATGTCACATCGCCTTTTCTAACAGATCTCTGTAGTGCATACAGTAGGTATGTTGCAGCCCATACGCCTTTCTCGATTTCTTTTTATTTTTGAAGTCTTATTTTTGTAGTTTTAGTTTGCTGTTTTAACCTTCCACCTGCTTTCTTTGTTCTGCAACACAGTGGTGGGGCAGAATGAGCAGAGACCACATGAAAGATGGTGCTTTCTGAGCCTTACTGGGATCATCACATCCCCCTGCCAAAATTGGGACCCTTGCACTCTCGGCTGGTCACTGCCTTTGTTGCCCTGATCTGTTTCATAAACAGCTATGATGGGGACTTTGTCTTTGATGATTCAGAAGCCATCATCAATAACAAGGTACCACACTTTTGTTTTTTTGGATGTTTATTATGAAAGAAATAGTTGACCTAAAAATCCAAATTCTGACAAGACATGATTTCTGCATATGGTATGCATACAGTTTTTCATACAGCGACAATAGATGGGGACCAAGGGGTGGCCATGGTCACCATTCAATTTCATCAAAAGCAATTTTGACGTTCTGTTTGAGTAAATGATGATTGAATTTCCCTTTCGAGTAAACTGTATATTTCAACATGCATATCGTTGCAAGGGTCAGTTGTGATTTCAACATACGAATCATGTTACTACTTTAGTAAAACAGTTTTTTGTGGTATTTATATACATTGTATTAACAGATTTACTCTCTCTGTCATTTCGTAGGATTTAAATCCTGACAGTCCACTGAGTAACATTTGGAAAAATGACTTTTGGGGAAGTAACTTAAGTAGCAACTCCAGTCACAAATCCTACCGGCCGCTGACTGTCCTGACCTTCAGGTACGTTCGCCACAAAGACAAGAGTCTTTCAATTACTGCTGTGTGACTGATGATTAATAGGTAATAGTCCAACATGCTTATAGTGAATATTGTCAAACCTCTTTGCATGTATTAGGTGTGTGGACTTGTAATTTTATTCTCTGTGGGAAATCAAAAGAGGTCCCCCGAGTGCTTCCTCACCGAATGCTACAATAATTGACATTAAAATTGGATGCATATATTGCCTTTTTTCAAACTCATTTTAGAATTGTCTTTGGCATTTGACTGCAACTGTGAGGAATCTATACAGGGGGCATAATTCATGTCCTGCATGCTGCTAATGAGAATGACATCGTTTTGCATCAGTAATGGCCCGTTATCCCAGCTCAACCATTAAGTTACTCTTTAATGCCGTGATGTCTGTATGCCATCATATCGCTGCTGTTTTATGTTTCATAACTTTTCTGATCATTGCACAAGTCGAAAAGTTAGTTTTAATTTGCGGCTGTTCCTTATTTTCGAAAGGATCAACTACCTCTTGGCTGGTGGACTGCATCCGATTGGCTTCCACGTCCTCAACGTTGCCCTCCACTGTGTTATTTCTGTGTTAATGATCGATGTGTTTGCAATATTAATTGGCGGCCTGGTTCAAGACGGAAGAGGGGTGAAACTCAATCTTCCTCCGAAAGCTTCCTTCCTGGCTGCGCTCTTCTTTGCTGCACATCCAGTTCACACGGAAAGTGTAAGTAGAGTGGGAAGACGTGATTCAGCAGGCTGTCTCTGCCCGGTAAACAATCACCGACTACAATGCTCCATATCACAATGTTCATTGATGTTGCATGAAATATACATTACAAGGCCCGTGGAGAAGAAAGCTTCACGCAGCTGGTGTGCATCACATAGGTGGGCTCTACAGTCAGCCGTGGCTATTAACAGCTACCGAACGCCCGCTCTGCCCTGCCACGGATGCATCCGAGCATGGTAGGGTCTGTCGATGCTCCGGTATCTGCTCTTTAATCAGGTTCAGAGAGACCGGCCCTGGACCTGGAGGGGGTGAGGTTCAGACAGACCACTGACTTGGGCCTACGGGATGAATCAAAGAAGGTGGCCCCAGGACTCCAGCCAGGGCCGACTGCAGTTCTGTAATGAGTGCTGCCTCCTGCCTTCATCGTTAATTTGGCACTGCCAGAAATACAAGCAATTTCACAGACGAAAGGGCGGCAAAGGATGTTTTTATGCTGCTCGTTTTTTTTCCTTTAATGTACAAGCAGGATTTAATTTGTTTAGGTGTAAAATGTGTAGCTGCTGTTAAAAACGATTGCCCTTGGGGTGGATTTCACGGTCGTGACCCGCTTCATGATGGATGACGCTTGATGAGACGGTGTCCTTTAGCTCTTTAAAAGTATTTAGTTGGAGCTGATCTTGTGAATAATCTCTTCTGTTGGCTCTCCGTCTTGTAGGTGGCTGGCGTTGTTGGCAGAGCAGATTTGTTGTGTGCCCTCTTTTTTCAGCTCTCTTTTCTGGTTTACTGCAAAGCGTTTCAAGGTCAGTTGATAAACTAATGCTGTAGACCGATACAGTTATTATTATTCTAAATTTGCATTCATTTACTGCATTTATTAATCCACACTTGCATTGGTTGCTGACTGCTTGGAATCTTTTCAACACTCCAAACAGGAAAAAAAAAACATCTTATCAGTGGTTAAACTGTTAAACTTTTCCACTGTATTGTAGGTCTTCTGAAGTCTTTTAAAAACATTGCGTGTTAAACAGACTAGAATTTAAATTATTCAGACTGGAATAATTTCATTATTCGTTATTCAGTGATAATTTTCCATTCAGTGGACTGATAACTTATGCAGACAGATCATTGAATCACCGAGTTTGTGAATAAACAATAAATCTAACATTTCTGTGAAATGGATCCACCAATTCATTGAAAAGATCATGCCTTATCGATTATATACATGCAGGTTTATAATGAATGAATCCACAGCATGTTAGAATCTCTCTGAATATCTTACTTTATATCAGGCATACGGTTTGATGCAGAGGCTCTTGAATTTCTCTCTGTAGGTGGTGATAAAAAGTTCTCAGTGTTGTGGATATTTGGCAGCATTCTTCTTTGTGCTGTAGCAATGCTGTGCAAGGAGCAAGGCATTACAGTTTTGGTAAATGAAAATACGCGTTCATTTGTAATATGCCGTAAGCATATATTTGTTTAGATTATCTCTCATCTATTTTTTACACTGCAGAGCTTTGGTCATCCATATAATATCTTGTTCTTTTCTTCCGTATGTTAAGGGAGTGAATGCTGCTTATGATATTCTCATGGTTTGTAATGTAAATATCTATGAGCTCGCTCACCAGCTGCTGTTCAGGAGAAAATCAGTTGACGTAAGTGACTTCTTCACAGGGTGTCACTCTTTGGACCCAAACAATCTTTGGATTGATTTATACTTTCTCTTTTCCACCCAGATTGGTGGGTTGGTGAGGAGCGGTTTGCTTATGAGGTTGGCTCTTCTCTTTCTTGGTGGATCCTTTCTTTTGTATGCGAGGTGGCGAATCATGGGAACTGGGCCTCCATCTTTCACTGAGGTGGACAACCCAGCATCCTTTGCTGAAAATGTCATCTTGAGGGTAAGTAGTCATTTCAATTTGGGTTTTTTTATTGGCCCCTTCGCATCTGAATATAAATTTGGCGACTCTAATAAACTGTATACTTTAATAAAATTTTAACAGTAATTTTTACCTCAGACAGACTCCATATATTCCTTAAAGGATCACATTTCTCTCTCTCTCTCTCTCTCTCTCTCTCTCTCTCTCTCTCTCTCTCTCTCTCTCTCTCTCTCTCTCTCTCTCTCTCTCTCTTTTCTCAGATTGTGAACTATAATTACTACTACTCCTTGAATGCCTGGTTGCTGCTGTGTCCCTGGTGGCTGTGTTTTGATTGGTCAATGGGCTGTGTGCCTCTGATTAAATCAGCCACTGATTGGAGGATGGTCTGGCCACTTTTGCTGTGGTGCTGTCTAATAGGCTTGGTGTACCAAGCTCTGTGCTCACAGGACAGCAATAAAAGAAGGTAAGACCAGCAAAACACAACATGCTTTGTCTAGTCATATGGAGTCATATTTAATGGGTTAACCATCTATTATTTAAAGTCATATTTACTTACCCTTATATTATTCCATTCCATCAGTTTTTTTCCCCTGAAACACAAAATACAAAAAGTCTCTTCAGATTCTCATAGTAATGACAACTATACCCAACAGCAACTATTTTCTTGTTTATTACACTAGTTTTAGCCTGTGGTGATAGCCATATATATTAATATCACTTTTTTTTCTTTTTACAATATTGCAATATTTGTTTCATATCAGTATACACAGAGAATTTATATGCAGCCATTACTAATAATACATCAGTGTCACACGATCCTTCAGAAATCACTTTGATATGCTCAAGTTTTGGTGCATAGGAAACCTTTTATTATTAGTATTATTATTATACTTGTTGAAAACATATGTGCTTCTTAAAATTTGTTTAAAAATGACTTTTCATTCATGAATAGAACTTAATTTAATGTGCTCCATCTAAATAAAAGTATACCTTTCCTTAGAAAAAAAAAAAGTGTACGGTTTATTATTCTCTGTGTTTTTAGGACTCTGACATTTGGCCTTGTACTACTGGTGATTCCATTCCTGCCAGCCAGTAATCTGTTCTTCAGGGTGGGTTTTGTGATAGCCGAGCGGGTGCTGTACCTCTCCTCAGCGGGCTACTGCCTCATCCTGGCCTACACTGTGGGCTACTGTAGCTGCCACTGGAAGAAACACAAGGTATGTGGCCGGTTCTACACCAATTTCCCACTTATCACCTCCTAATATTCACCATCAGACCATAATTCACCGTAACTAATGTTCCGTTGAGTTTGTGTTCATGTCTCGTGTCTGTGGGCTGACCGCAGAGGCTGCTGAGAGCGGCCACGTTGACGCTGCTGTGTGTGAACGTGGCTCGCTCTGCACAGCGCAGTCAACAGTGGAGGTCTGAACAGAGTCTCTTCACCAGCGCCCTGTCTGTCTGCCCGCTCAATGCCAAGGTGAGACCGCACACCTCCCCACGCCATGCTGCAATTTAACTCCACTCCATTCGTGAAATCCATTTCAGTATCTTCGGCTTACCCATTAACACACAAAATGCCTTGAGCAAGACATGTAATAAGTGTACCTTGAGTCAGTTTGGATTTGAAGCATCAGCCAAATGACTAAATAAAAACAAACAAAAAGGAAATAAAATATTTCTTCTCAATTGTATTTAGTCCAATTTGCACACCAGTGCACTTCATTAGCTTGATGAGCTCTCTAACTTAATTTTTTCTTGCACAGGTGCATTATAACGTTGGCAAAAACCTTGCTGACAGAGGCAACCAGAGTGCCGCAGTCAAGTACTACAGAGAAGCAGTGAGGTATAAAAAAATAAATAAAATTCACGATTCTGTCATATTCACTTTGGCAGTTCTTCCATCTTTCAGCACTTTAAGCAGTGTGATCTATCGTCTATTATGTCAAATATGAAGTTAGTGTTCACTTTTTGTCTACATGTGTTACAGATTACACCCTAAGTATGTTCATGCCATGAACAATCTTGGGAATATATTAAAAGAAAGAAACGAGTTAAAGGAAGCAGAAGAACTCCTGTCTGCTGCGGTTCATATCCAGTAAGTGAAGATTTTTTTCAAATAGGCCTATATTGTGTGTAGTTGTGTAACCTTTATTCATTTCTACTTTATTTGGATTAGGCCTGATTTTGCTGCAGCTTGGATGAATCTGGGTATTGTGCAGAACAGTCTGAAAAAGTTTTACGAGGCTGAACAGAGCTATCGGAATGCCATTCGATTCAGAAAAAAATACCCAGACTGTTATTACAACTTGGGACGTCTGGTAAGCTCTGTGTTTTCTTTGTAATTTGCATAAAGCATTCAATACATTTAAAGCCTGTTTTCCTACTTATCACATTTCCCCATATTCTACACATCAATTTCAGTAGTATTACAGCATGGATTTTTAATATGTCTAGGATGGTTTTGGTCTTGGGCTATTATGTTCATCCTTCCTGTGTGAGTACAAACCAACATGGTGCAATTTATTATTAATTATGGCAAGAAATTGGCTATTCCGCTCAAAATATTGCCCATTATGATGTGTAATGACATGCTATTTTTGTGTTAATGAACGTTTGATTTCTTTACTCCATGAATTATCAAAGCATTTTTATCAGAGTGTGCAATAGTGATTAATGCTCATGCTTCCGACATGTTTAGCCTTGTTGATTAAACATAAAATGCAAGTCTGAATCTGCATAATTTCCCTGCCCTTCTCCTCCAGAATAAAAAATAAAAAAAACAAAAACTGAATTGTAAGGCATGACGACTTTTTTTTTTTTTTTTTTTTTTTTTGAGAATCTTTGTCCTTGACACACAATGACCCACTGTTTATGATTGGTGCTTGTTTGTTTTACCTCCAGTATGCAGACCTGAACCGCAGTATTGACGCGCTGAATGCCTGGAGGAACGCCACCATGCTGAAGCCTGACCACAGCCTGGCGTGGAACAACATGGTTATATTGCTGGACAACACTGGTAAGGTGTAAACGGGAAGTGATTTTATTAAAAGACTAGTGCATAATGTCCCAAATAGCGTAAAATTTGTGTACAAATAGTTAATACACTTCTCTTATTAGATGTAAAATGCTTGAATCTGATTGGCTAGTTGCTGCATTCCACGGTCAGTTATTTATATGATGACCACTAAACATAGCAGCGTATTATCTCGCTTAGTGCTTTTGAGCATATAGTCAAAAATGAATTCAACTCAATTGAATATTTTATGTTCATTTGCTCTTATATGGAATAATAAGCAAAATAATGTGGTATGAGAAGCAGAATAGCTGACTGTACATTATCTTTAGCATATATCACAGTTCGCAATGCAGTATAGATCTGTATTGTTAGGTTCAGACAGGGGCAGTCATGTATGCTTAAACTGAGTGAGTGTTCTCATTAAACGTGACCTTGACCCTGCCCTTGGGGGTAAACAGATGATCTTGGCCTCCTCCCAAATCTTCCCGCCTTGTCGTTTTCATCTGGTGTCCCAAGTATAGCCGCGGCTCATAGCTGTGTGTGAGATAGAGGGAGAGAGAGGTGTGAACTTCCATTCTGCAGATGCTGAGCGTCAGGTGCACGCTGCCACATGGGGCCATGCTGCATAATTAGTTCACCCTTTACAACAATTAACTCCTGCACCCCATCTTCACCCCCTTATCTCGTCAGAGACCCTACAGGGATGGGTAACTTAGCTTTTTGTTAAATGATCAAATGACCTTTTAATTTTTTTTCTTTGCAAGATATAAAGAGTATATAGTACAACACAATCTGCATTTTGTCATGAATGTCTAATGACTGCCTTTGAAAAAAGTAACGGTGAATGTATATTGCAAATATTTACAGCACATTTTTCTTGCCCAGCCATATAAAAAATTGCATTTTTGAGCTTCGGTTAAAACACACAGTTTAGGTCAGTAAACCATACTTTTATGCATCTGTTTGTAGCTTGTGTTTTTATTATGATGAGAAACATTTTTCAAAAGTTTTCATTCTGACGAGATGTTACAGGATTAATAGAGGATGTCCTTTCTGGGAAATGCCGGCATAAGAACCCAACATGATTAGACCGGAAGAGCAAGAATCAGCAATGCTTGAAATTTATGTATTAAAAGCCTTGTGTGTTGTTTTAAAGCCACTCTTCCCTGCCGTGTGGAGAATGGCGCGATTCCCTGACAGAAGCCGTTTATTCAAACGCGTCTCCCAGGCAGGTTGGCCCTCCCTGGAGAGTCTTGGCACGGTCCATTTTCTTTGCCAAAAAAAAAAACAAAAAAACATTCTGGCACAAGCATCATCCCCCTCTGTATTTATTTCCAGCCTTCCTTGATCCCCAAAACCCCTCCCAAAAATAAGTAAATGATTGCACACAGGAAATTGGAGATGCTTTCTGGTGCTGTTCTTTCTCTATAATATAATAATAACAGAAAATGCATAAAGAAAGTGTGCAAACAAAACATGAGTCATCTTTAGGTTTCAACGGTGAAAAAGAATCCTCAGCAGCTCATGAATTTGTTAAGGGCCAGCCGGTGAGAGAAGATCTATCTGAGTCTGTGGTCAGAGGGAGTTTTGACATCCAGATCAATAAGTCAGTAGCCCTTGTGTTGCCCTCTAATTAGGAAACTAAAAGAATCAGCCATGTGTGGAGTTGAAAAACTCTCTTCTGGAGGCTGCTGACACACCAGAGCAATCCACTCTGCGCAGTCAACAGAAATTACAGAATGACAACTATACGGTTGTCCTTTTGTGACATTTAGAACTAATAATTTACTCCTTAAAAGTTCTTTGTAGGGCTTTTTTTGTCCTTCTTGTTGTTTTTAATCAGTTAATTTTTAAGATAGAAGTAGTTTCAACATAGCTCTAGAGTCTGGCACTGAATGCTATTTAAATGTTCTTTTTTGTTCTATGGAGCTACTGAGGTGTTCATTGTGATTTTTAGGACATCACCGGGGTTCTCGGTGGTTGCTGGGTGGTTACTTGCAGGCTTAAGTGAAGAGTGCACCCCCAAGTCACTATAAAATTCTTGTCCTTTGAATATCGTTTGGGTTTCTCCTTCAGTGTGATAGACTCTATGCATGAACGCTTGCACATTAGCCTTACTTGCCTTCTTAACTTCCAGTGCAGTTCAATATATAGAAACAGTGAGAAAATGAAACCTTGAGGAAGTACCCTTCTATAGGACAAAGCGATATTTCATATTAAAGTTTGTTGAATTTAAGTGTTAATTAGGCTTTAATATAGTATACTAAAATTGTACATTTACTACTGTTAATACTGTTAATATGATATTCTATACTATAATATAGTCTAATTAATTGTGTTTGACAGTTCTTGGACAGAAAAGGTGTGCTATATAAAGAAATACTACACCTGAAGCTTGTGTAGTACTAAGATTACAATAGAATTTTTGTTTGTTTTTTTCAAGCCTATTTTATCCCAGGCCAAGAATCATTAAGTCTTAATTCTTTTTTTAAAAAGTAAAAGCGCAGCAGTTTGAATTACTATTTCAACTTAATGAGTAACAGTAATATTTTGTGTCTTAGCAAAGTAACAGTTCATGTTATATTTCACAATTTGTCTTTTCATTACAGGAAATCTGGCTCAGGCTGAGCTGATTGGAAAGGAAGCATTAAAGATATTGCCAAAAGATCACACCATCATGTTCTCCCTCGCCAATGTCCTTGGGAAACAGGAAAAGTACAAGGTTAATGCAAACTTTTTTCCCATGTAGTGCTACTTTTTCTGTGAAATTGTTACTCAAACTATTTCTTTGATACAGCAGGAACTTTATAATAACCAATGTTCCTTTTTCTCTCAGGAGTCGGAAGGATTCTTTCTTAACGCTCTAAAGATCAACCCAAACGTTGCCAGTTGCCATGGTAATCTTGGTAAGTCTCCCAGAATCCCGCTGGCACTTCAGTATTGTCACAGAAAACAGTTGTGCAAGTTTTGACTCCTGCAATGTTACACGATACAGGCATAAATCGGTGCGACTGAATCAATAAACAGAGCGAAGTGGCTATGATTCTTCTCCCATTCACGGGGGACCAATGCTGAGTTACTGTACAGTCCCTTGATTTAAGTGACGGGACTTTTTTTGTGCTCTTGCAGCTGTCCTTTATCACCGTTGGGGAAAACTAGACTTAGCAAAGCGACACTATGAACTGTCTCTTCGACTGGATCCCAGCGCTCCAGGAACCAAGGAAAACTACAACATGCTAAAACGCAAACTAGAACAGCGGCAAAAGACTGTTGGATAACACTGTTTTTGATAAATGCATGCCACACAAGTCTTTGTACGGTCTCTACATAAGTAAATAAATTAATTCATCTTATTACTTTTCACTTGTCTTTTATGAATGCATACAGATGCTGTAGATGCACAAAGTGCTTCCTTTCTAGCCACATTAGTCTTCTAAGGTCATGACTGTGGTTTCTTAACCGGCTCAAATGAGTTTGTCACGTGTAACTGTAGTCTCAAGACATATGGAACATATCCACTATCTTGACTTTCATCTTTGACCTCATGTTATGTCAGCTGGGCCTCTATTTATTAGTCTGTTACACTTTGTAATTGCAAAATATGTTACTCTTGGCCATCCACCAAGAACGTACCCCACTGTGGACATCGCAACAAATTGCATTTTAAAATGTCGAGTTATCTTGAGTCTCACACACACACCAAAGCCCAGTGGTTTTTGTTAGCGTGTTTGTTTACACGCCTTCCGCGATATCTAACATACGTGTCTCGAGGACCGGATCGTGGCCTTTCGTTCCTCTGAGTCCTCTGTAGTTAATGTCGGAAAGGTGTTTTGCGAGTCTGTGTTCTGATGTGCTGAGGCCGAGGCCGTAGGGTCACCCCAAGTAGGAAGCCAGCAGTCATGACAGCAAAGAAAACAGTGAAGCTCAGAATGGGGGCTTCAAAGGAGGTGGAACGCAGTCCCTAGGGGTATCTCACACATGCTGGCTGCTCTTGAAAGTTAGTGGGCTGAGCGAGGGCTGACCTCGAGACACAACTTCAGTCAACAAGTCTCCTTCTTAGTTTAAAGTGCACCGTGCTTCTATTTTTTCACCTGCTTCCTCCAGCCAACGGGACACTTTTGAAGAATCAGGATCGCAAAGACGGTGCTAAGATGACAGGGTTGTTGGTTCTAACGATACCATCCTCAGATCTGAAATATCAGCCTGAAGTAGTAATATATAGCAACAAAATATAGTAATATATTTGAGCAACAAAAACACTTTTCAATTATTGTGTAACCACTGTCTGCCTGTATTTCATGCCCTTCACACTTCTGAAATTGAACCAACATGGGTGGACTAGTGTCTTTCCATCTTTGCTTGAATTTCACACATGATGTACCAGTAATATTTTCATAGTGTTGCATAGAAGGATTACTGTGTCCACTTTTGTTTTTGCACATTATTGAGTTTAAAATGTGTGTGGAATCTATTGGACCTCTGCATAGCTTCTGAGAAAGTGAACAGTTGTACTAAAACTCACAGATAGGAGGTCAAGGGGTAATAGAAAATACAAAAAAAAAAAAGTTAAAAGCAAAACTACGTGAAAACTATATGGAGAATTAGTTTTCCTTAAAAGTGAGGGTCACTTTAGTTCAGGGGTAGGCAAGTTCGGTCCTGGAGAGCCAGAGTCTTACAGATTTCAGCTCCAATTTAAATTAAAAACAAGCTAATCAATGTCTTCAGGATTATTAAGGCTTACAGTTAAGGGTTGGAGCTGAACTCTGCAGGGCTGCAGCTCTCTAGGACTGCTTTAGTGTAATCAATTTATTTTTTATAATATAATTTTAGTCGGCTAATTGTATTGATTAGAAATTGAAATATTTGATTATTATTGGTCAATCCCAACATGGATAAATATTTTTGTATAGTACAAAGACTTTCCCTGTCACCAATTTCTTAAAATGCACTAGTTTCACATGCATTGTAACACTTTTTTTTTTTTTTTTTTGCTTTTTCTGGGAGGATTTTGCTGTGATTTTGTTTTTGTTTTTTTGTAAACAAAAATTACACTCAGCAAGGTTGCAAAAATACTGTAAACCACATCACATATTTTCTAATATATTTTGAATGTTACATAATCCTCCATAAATCATTCTAATCTGTTCAAATGAATGTTAAAGATTCATTTGAAACTATTTTATAGGAATTTGAATTTTGAATTTTGTAAAACTCAACATTGCAGTCACTTTTGATTAACTTAATGTGTCTTAGATATAATAACTAGGCATTCATTTAAATAATTTTTTTTTACGGTAGTGTATTTGGTTAGTTGCAATATAATAAGACGTGTTTTGATTTACATAGATTTGTAAATAGTGTCCTTTTTGTTGTTTTAATATAATGAATGTTTCAGATAAAAGATCTAGAGCAGCACAGTAGATTCCGTTTTATAGCAAGGAACTTACAAAGCATGCCAAATTGAAACCTCAACTCACATGTTATAGAAATATGTTGCTAATATGTTGCTATAGAAATATCACAGCATGACCATTCATTCATTGTTGATTGCAATCAATGAGGACTAAATGAGGAAGAAAATAGATAAATATGTAAAAAAAAAAAAAAAAAAGAAATCTCTTCCACTTTATGATGTTCACTAGCCATCATGAACCAATTTCAGTTACGACTCCACCTCTCTAGTTCAAACCACTAACAATTAGGCCTGGCTGTTTCCACGCCAGCAGTTCTAGGAATAGTCTGTGATTCTTTAAATCCAAGAGCTGGTGGAATCTGTCATAAGTGAAAACAAGGGAAATCTTTTTTTTTTTCTTTTTTTAAACAGTCAGTGACCCTGAGCTTTATTTAAGCTTCAGCACTATGGCAAGATCGCAGTGCAGCACTTGACACGTGCCGCTTTGTGAACGTTATTAGCCGCTTGGCCCCACAGTATGTTTAGATGAACAAGCCCTGAATCACATTTTACAGCTCAGAGCTCCTCTGACAGACTGCTAATCAATCTGACAGGATGTTGTCAATGTTGCTCTTCTAAAATGCTCCCTGGCCCACCCTGCAGTCCTTTAAACAAAACTAATGGGTTGTGATGTCGACTCTCCGACTTCCAGTCTAATTGATGTACATTTTGCAGATCTTCCCAGAACGGTAGCCTCCATCCGGCACGGTACATCCGCTCCTCTGACACAGGGTCAGGATTCACACACACGTGTGATTATTAGGATGGCACTCATTAGGGAGCATCTTGCCTGACACTGTTGTCGCCCCACACTGAGGAGCACTCTGCGAATTACTGCGATACACTCCCCGGCATTTTAAAAAGGACTGATTGTCACACACGATACCGCCACCACCAGTCCCCGCGTCCACCTCTGCCCTACTGTGATTAATTGTTCGTGATGGGCAAGTAGAGGCCATTGATGCCAGCTGCTGGTCTGGGTTTGCTGAATTAATATCGTGGACATTTTCTGCCAACCCTGCCCTGTCATTCACAAGTCCTTGAGACATGAAACAAGTTTAGATGTACACGTGGGATCCTTTTTTTTTTTTTTTTTTTTTTTATCTCTGATTGCATTTATTTGATTTGGTATTAAAAGTAAAAAATCTGTTTAAAATATCGAAAGTTCTTGAAAGGGTCCACTTTTTTTAGGTTTCAAATTCTTATGAGAAAAACTAAATATTTTTCAATCTGAATATGTGTAACCATCTCTACCAAGCAAAAGTACTAAATATTTTATTTCAAAATATATATATATATATACCTTGAACACATGTGACTGTACATACCTTAAAATAAAAAAAAATGATATTTTATACTTTTTTTTTATTAAATTGATTCATGAATGTTTTCATTAATATTTTGTTCATTTGTAAGTCGCTTTGGATAAAACTGTCTGCTAAATGTAAACGTAATATCATGAATTATGAATTCATAAGTACCATGATGTTACTTATAGCCTTGTTTTGTCATAAAAACATTTAAAAAAAGTTAAAATATCTGATACTTTGAGAAATTTACTGATGTTGACATGGGTCTACAGGGGTCCTCAATAGATTTTCTTTGCTGCAAATGTACTGCTTAAATGACTTAAGTAGTTTTGCGAAGATATTTTTCTTCTCTGAAATATAATAATAAAACATAACCAATGATGTAATAGTGTAATGAGGCTTTGTCATTAATAAAACTGTAATACAGAAATGAAAAACATTCTCACGTACAAGTTAAACTCAAGTCTATACTAAGGTATTTCAGAATAAATGAATAGATAGGGGAAAAAAGTGTCAGCTTGATGTAGAAGATAACTCACTGTAGCCTGGTTGTTTAAATAAAGAGTGTTGTTTTCCTTAGGGAGATAAATGGAGAAACATTTTTTTTCTTTTTCTTTTTTTTTTTTTAATGAGCCCTCTTAGCTGTTTTGCACAACAAAATGAGATGCGCTGGATCATATTGAAAAAAAAAAGGTGCACTGAGATGGAAATTTATTAACTGGCACCAGTTAATGTGTGCATTATTCATTTCTGGTAAGCATGAAAAATGATTTAAAGAGGTTTGAAATTGCAGCTGCAAAGGCTGACTGCACCGAGCCAAACTTGTTCATTTGATCCTTTAGAGGTGCAGAGGGGTGTGAGCTGCTCTCTGGACAGGGTTTACAGTAACAGCTGTGCTCCTCTCACAAGGGGGCGGCCACTCGGCCGGGCGGTGCGCCGCTCTGAACAGATGGAAAAATACATCAGAGCTCTCTCACTGTTATTAAAAACACAATATCCTCTGCTTTTTAGGGTTTAAGGCGGGTGGGGGTGAAAAGGGCGGGACGGGATCGAATGGAATGGCTGTTGGGTAATTTCTTATCATCTGGTTTTCCAGAAATCAGAGAAGGAAAAAACCAGAGACTGTATTTGTCTCATGTCAGTCGCGAGGGGCTTCTTGCGTTCTTTGTGTCTGTGTGTTTTTCTTGGTCTCTCTCTCAGCACCACCCCTCTTTAGCTCAGCGAGGGCAGCGAGAAGGAAACGGTGCCAGTGGCATATGGCTTGCCACTGCGCTAAACATCCATACTACAGACAGGTCCATCAGTCACAGCTCTGGCCGTGTGAGAGGCGAGTATGGGTGCCTGATAGATGGTGTTTAGAGCTTACCTGCTGTTACGACATCACCACTGAAACACTGGGCTCCCCCCAAAAGCCCACGCCGACACTGGAAACCGCAAAGCGTGAAATACCACGTCTGGAAGTGCCTACCGAGTCGGCCGAGTTACAACAAATAATAGATAAGCTATTTAAACCCTCAGTTAGGGACCCTGGGTCAGAGCCGCGCACATACCAATTAATGCGCAACATCTGCCATACAGAGAATGCATATGAGGAGCCTCCGAGCGATTCTGGTAATGTTTCCGTTGTAAGAACGGGCATCAAATTGGTTAGAAGATTGGGTCAAATTGGACCATTCTTCTCAAAGCCTTTTCCTATTTCTATGAGGAAACGTTTGTCTTTGTTCCTACTTGGGCCCGGTGTTTTTCTGCCAAATTTAACAGAAGGCTCTGAGGGTAAAGGGGGTCCACCCCACCATTACCTTCTGCTGCTGAGCAACTACCCAGCAAAGACAATCGCTCAGAACCCCGCTGCCTGCACCACAAAGTGAAAATCCTTTAATTAGACCTTTATGTTTTTTTTTTTCTTCCCCTATCTAACATTCTTCGTCAGAGTTGCTGGATTATTGAAAAAAAAAAAAAGTAATTAGATTTTTAGGCTTCAAGTAGAAGGTTTCCGCACACACAACATTGTGTAAAAATCTTTAGTAATGCAAATGCTATTTATATATTTATTTAATAGTGGGAACTGATCCACATTTAACGGTGAAACTAATTTCTTACATTTATAGGAATTTATTCGTGATGACACTTTTCAATCAATGAAATGTTCTATGCTATTAAAACTAAAAGAGAAAAAAGTCATATTAGGCTACAGATAATTAACAAAGGTCAACAATATATATAATACATTTTACTAAACTAGTCTTTAGCTCCAGAATCTCTACTAAACAAGTCTGCAGCTGCAGAAGTAGCCACCGGGGGCAGTGCTGTCTAAGAAACCACTTACACTATCTCTTCTGTGAGGTATCAACAAAAAAAAGGCAAAACAGTTCTTTTAAAAAAACCTCTTCTGTGAAATAAAATGGTTTGTTACTTTAATTAAAATAAGCAAGCAAACTAAGATATAAAAATATAAATATGAAACTAATTTCTATGTCTTTTACATTTCTAAAACAAAACTAGCCTACCAGAATATGTATAAAATAAAAGAATTGATTTGGCAAGGACGAGAATTATTTTCCCTATTTTTCAGTCTAAAAAAATTGACAGACCAATTCAAGCAAGGATGAATAATTAAAAATAGACAATATAGGTTAACAATGTGTATGTAACATGAAATAATAATATAATAAGCATAATAATAATATGAAAATTATATATATAACAAATCTTGCACTCTGTAAAAAATTCTGAACAAACCACACTGACTGAAAACGTTCATAGGCTTATCGAAAAGGAAGGGTACAAGGGGAGGAAGTGTTATATAATTAACACTATCTAAATAAATAAACAGTCAAACTGGAGCCAAGGAGGCCCTGTTTGCTGTGTTAATGCACTATTGGATTTCCAAACATTTAAATGGGTCTAATTAATGTCTCACTCACTGTGTTCGTATTACTAAAAAGGCTAATTATGCAGATGGATAACATCAGAGCAGGAGCATTTACATGTAAAATCAGAAAGCCATTTACTAAATGAGCATTCTTTCCATCTGTTGGTAGAATATTGTAATTCTGTGCCTCTGCATGTTTGAAGATATAACATGAAATGCTGTTTTTGAAATGAGCTAAGTATTCCAATTTGACTCAACAATGCTAGATGATATAACATACTTTCTGTTACCGTTGCCTTGCACCCGATTCTAATTTTTAAAAAAATGCAGTATTAAATATTAAAAAGTCTACTCATTCAGTGTATTTAATTACATCCATGCACTTCTTTATTTATGTATTTGTTCCTTTACAAAAATCGAACAAATTAAAAGCTTGCCATTTCAATGCCATTTTATTTGCTCGAGTCTGCTCAGTCATTTGTTCCCCGTAACCCTGTGAAAGAGTTACATGTTTATTTCTCTGTTCACTTCACTGGCTAATCTCTTCATTAATAAGTCATAATTGCAGACATTAGATAACCACAACAGATTCCCCTCCGACTGAATGCTAAGCATTGCTAGCCAAGCGCTTAACCGCTTCATATTCGCCCCTGTTCCACCCGGTGGAATCCATAGATTGTAAATTAGGTCTGATGATATACTCCACGCTGCCTGGGCCCCTGCGTCAGGGCAGAGAGAGGCCACAGGGCACATTGTCCTCTTGACTTTCCGTGCAGCCTTTGTTTTTTTCTTTTCTCTCAACAAAGCGATCAAGTGGCATATCGCACATGACAGGATGTAAAATACATTCATTTGCATGAATTTAGAGACTGCTTTGACTTTGCTTTATGTGTGTGACTGACCGACGACTCCATAAAATTCACTTTAGCAGCGGGGGTTCCGAGACCTCGCTAAATACTACGGCAATACTCCTGTCAACAGCCTGTCAATCATCAGAGGGCAAATGAGGTTGATACGATATAGAAACGGAAAGGCATTTTAATAACAATGATTAGAACCAAACCAAGTTAGAGTGTATCTAGAAATTCTAAATATATAATCTAATGTTTATTATAATGTTTAACTGTCACATTACTTTAGGTATAAAAGAGTTAATAATAGCTGGTCTCAGGGATAAGTCACAGACCAAATAAATTACTCCGTTTTTCCCCAAAAGAACAGAAAAAGAATTAACCAGAATTAACGTCTGTTTTACAATACGAGAACGGATCAGTGTCACTCCTCCTCACTTGTCTTGGTTTCACAGTCCATTAAATTATTAACAACAGAGAGCAAACACAAAGGTCCACAGAAAAGGAAGGAATAAACATAGCAATCAAATCGAAGCTCTGTGAAAGACTTCGAGGGGCCCGAGATACTTCAGTGCGACAGCTGAATTTTCTGCTTAAAAAGCAGATCTGATGAGATGCAGCATTCATGGAACAATAATTCAGCCCACATGCACAAGCTGCCGTTACCTACTAAATACAAGGGATTTTGTCAGACAATAGGGATTCAAATCTAAAGCTTCTTTATCTAACCTAACAGAAATACAATATGAAGGTTGTTTTCTGAATGTAAATAATATTTAATTATTCATGTATATTCATGTATGCACTTAAAATAGCTAAATTACAATGTCCCTATGTACATAAAATTTGTCCAAAGTAAACAATTTAAAAATGAAATATATATTTTATAATTATTTATTCGTAATAATTTCATTGGAGCAAATCGTGTCTGTTTAAAACTAAATTTTAACCAAAAAAATCTTCTATTACAGATGATTTCAAAATAAAGAATGTGCAACAAAAATCTTGACCCTAACTGCCTTTTGCTGTTTTACTAGTACATGTAAATTATTTTATCAGATAAAAGATTTTTTTTAAATACATTTAAAATTAAAACAGCATTATCTGAGGAGCTTCGCTGTGATCTTGAATGACAGATTTTGGGGACTCAAAGGACACTTCAATACGTTCTATATTTTTAATTACTTTCAGTACAATATGCAATGTCTACAAATAGAGGAAAAAAAACCTTCACAAACTTAAGAAATAAAATTGTGCCTAATAGGGGACTAAATATATATGATCGGTTCTGTGTATTTAATATACTCATGAGTAAAACTTATTATAACAATGACATTAACATTAACATATTGAATTGTAAAAAGACGACAAAGAGGCCTCGTTTTATCCCGGCTTGGATAGGACGGTAACATATTTTTGAGGCTCAAAGGTGCTCTGCTCGCCTGGCAGCCCAGTCAGACACGAGCGAGCAGGGCCAGAGGGGTTGTGTTCTCCCTGCGTCTCCCAGCCTGACGGACACCACCACCACAGCGCTGAGCGCAGGACGCCAGCGCTGTCTTCTGGCACTTCCCGGGGCCTGTGCCGACTCAGCGTGGTCACACACTTACTCAGCAGCCACACCTTTACAGCAGACTCACTCACACACACAAGATCCTGGCCTGCTCTTCTCGTCACCGGCTGACTGCTGCACTCCAGCATCAGAGATGCTAATTAAAGTCCACCCACAGCATGATTCACCGAACGGAGGTACACGCTGAAATATTACTGCCTCTGTATCTCCTTCCTATGTTTGGCTCTCTTAATAACATTATTTCAAGACAAATACTCGCCTCGCTTGTCAAAACATTAATTACAGCACAGGTCAGGTGAGGAAATGACAGAAGCATCATTTGCGGGTCTGGTGAAGTTTTGCTGAGAATCCAGAAGATGGCAACCTATCTCTGATGCACACGTCTGATCACTTGTTTAGGTATTTATCAAAGCATCAGTCACTGTTTTCTACGTTTCGTGGCGATTCTGGAGGGTGCTGCTCATGTAAACATTGCTAACAATGCAAGCTAGAACCTCAAAATAATTCTTTGATTTTTTTTCAAAAGGCTCAAGGATACAATTTTAGCTGATAGCTAGCGCGCCTTCCTTCAAACATATACAAAAGCTAAAATAGCCTTAGGATTTACTTTGTATTCTCAAAATAAAGACTGCGTAATGCTAATGTTGGATACAAAACTAAAAACTTCATCAATTCATCATGGTAAACAACTTAATATTTGCTATTAACGAAGGTCTGCTTGCTCACGTGTTTAGCTTATTCCATAGGCCGTGTGAACACGCAATCATAAGGCATTTGCCATCAAGGGAATTGAGAGATTACTGGCCAGATAAAAGCCACTTGTGTGACATGAACTTGAACCAGATTGAAAGAATTAAATGGGAGACCTTCACCAGTCACTGGTTACTTCTCCAATAAACCGATTCCAAGTCTCCAGCTGTAATTATACAAAGAGATTGCAAGTGTGTATAATTATGCTAGATTGGACCATTTATGGTACCTGGGATGACGTACAACTAACATTCGCTTTCAAAAATAGGCATAACAACGTATTTACTGTACAGTATCACAAAAAGAATGCTCTCTTTATTCACGTCCTCAGAGGAAAAGGCACTGAGCATCGAGGCAAGGGAAGGACAGTGGTTTTGCGCCACGCTGTTGAATAGCCACTTGTGATCGCAGGCCGAGTGAAACGCGACACCATGAGACTTGACCAAATTAGAACGAAGCTTTACTCTGCTGGACTCTCTCTGCATCAAGACACTCTGGATTAAAAGCACGCTGGAGACGCAGCCCGCCAGGGACGGAGTGCTAGCGGGAAAGCAGCGCTCATTAAAATACACTCAAGGAGGATGAGATTGAGTGGAAAACTAAGGAATGAGGAATAGAAAAAAAAAAAAAAAAGACAGTCCTCAGACTAGACTACACAACCACAAATTCCAGTGTTTTTTTAGCTAGCTTTTAACTATATTAGCCATACTGTTAATCAGGACAGTATTCATCCATATTTATAATATGTAAAAATGAACAGTCATTTTTCAAACACCCATTTTTCAAAGTTGCACTAATCACTAATGTCAAGTCGTATGAGCAAAAGTACTATGAGAAAAAATGTTTAGGGCACTTCTCTGCAATATTTAATATTGTACTGTATTCTATTATCTATATAATGAAAGAGGAGGATACATAAATTAATACGATTTTGAATGTTTTGTGGAGAGAAAGCTACCGTAAAAAAATACACTGAAAAAAAATTAAATATACAGTTGTAGTATACTTACAAACAGATAAAAATCTATAGAAGAAATAGTAAAGTAGGCTTAGTCAGTGGTCAAGAAAGCAAGTCTCATTTCTTTTTCCTAAGAATGCATTTTCATTAAAAATATATCACAAAATTAAATTAAAAATTTAAAACCTTTTAAAATGCTTACACTAGTTAACCAAGTATACACTGTATAGTATATAAAGTAATATATATCAGGTAAAGCTTGATTGTTTTTTCTTTTCTTATCTTTTTTCTATTCTAGCTAATCATATAAAAATACTTTGTTCTTTGGCAGAGGATGACTTTAAATCAAGAGTGACAGACCACTGTTTAGAGACACGGGATGACAACTAATAGTGTCTGGGATCAAAGACCTGATCAAAACATGACATTGTACGTCAGATCCAACAGAGCCGATCACGTGTGTTTAGAAAAATGTACAAAACTTCTAATTGATCAGCTATTCTGATGAGATGAAATGTTCTCATCAAAGCTGGAACACCTAATGGGGAAATCACAGTCTCGGTACAAACAGTACCATTATCTCCGGGGCATCCATACGCATTTGTGTCCGCAGCTGAGAATGAGTGTCCCAGCCCGGTCCCTAGGTTCATGCCGAGCTTTGACCCGTGCTGCCACCCTCCCAAGTGTCACTTTTGATGCTCGTGGTAAGATCCATCATGTGGTTGGCAGGCTGGCTGATAAACAGGCCGGTCCCATGGGAGCGTGTGTGTATGTGTGTGTAGGCTCTCCAACAGCTGGGTGGAGGAGCTGAAGAGTGGTGGAGCTTGCAGATGTGAATCTGGAAGCGACAGAAGGTATCAGCGTACACATGTTTGTTTTTCCACCTCTCCTGGAGGAAAAAGGAGGCCCTTGATCTAGTGCTGAGCAAAACAGTTAGCTTTTGTTTCAAGAGATGAAAACCAGTGTCGCTGTGAGGAGGGGCCAGAAAATGAAAGAAAGAAGAGAATGGGGGAAGGGGTGGGGGGGGCGCTTGAAGTCCGGAAACTGAACGAGGAGACTGGGTGGTCACTCGCAGCCTGTCGTGACCCTTGACCTGGTGTACACATGATCAAGAGACTCCTACTAAAACACTGTAACACAACCAACAGTTATCATGAAAGACACCGGATCAGATACCAAAAGGGTCTCTCACCTTATCCATTGATTTCTGCCTTTATCCCTAGTTTCTCTATTTTTATCGGTCTGTGAGCACTGGATTGGGTGACTTCTAAGCTGTCGTCTAATATAGAAGTCTTCCATGGTGTACAGGAGACCCCTGCGGTCCATGATGTACAGGAGGCCTGCTAACAGTAATATGAGCCAATTATAATATGGTTTCAGTTTGCATCTAGCGGTTTCAACAATACATAAAAGTGTATGCATAAACGTATGCAGACTTTTTAATGCCCAACTATTATGCTCAACTCCGTAGCATAAATATATTAATGTTCATTTTCGTCTTTTGAAGAATGATTATAAGAAACCTTCTCCATCTCTTCACAGAAGGCTGTGAAAACGCTGTGCCAGACTTTGCCGTTCAATATGTTTTGTGTATTCCTATAAAATAAGCAGTTTCACGTGATTTCAAAATCTTTCAAGATTTGTGAGCAGAGAAAACCATACCCAATCTTTTTTTTTTATTCTCATAAACCTCTTGGTTGAGGCACAGGTACTACAATAAAAAATCCCTATTATTATTGTATGTCAGATTTACATGAAAACTACAAATGTTTTCCCAAGAATCCAGCTGAGAGTGCAATAAGCTGATAAAAACTGCAATAATCCAGAAGTAATCACAGGTCAACTACTCCAGTCCGTAAATTAACATCTTGTGAAATTGTTAAGCTGCATGATTGTAAACAAACAAACAAAAAACAAATCTATCATTATTGAGTTGTTAATTAGTTTTATTTGTATTTCAAACCAATGCTTCTAGCTAAAATTGCTCTATTCATAACACTCATCATTTACTCATGCTTATATCCTCCTGAGATCCAAAAAAAAAAAAAAAAAAATATATATATATATATATATATATATATATATATATATATATATATATATATATATATAAATTTTTTTCATGTCATTGCATTTTTTTTAGAGTATAAAAAAGCAAAAATAACATTTTGAAAAATTGAGAAATAATTGCCCTCAAATAGTTATTAAAAAAAGGTCATAATAGGAGTAACATTTTGTTACTATTGAAGATTATTTAGATTTAAATGACAATTACACAATATAATTATTTCTATGAAGATGTAAAAATCTTTCACTAAATTAATTTTAGCCATCTTCAAAGGCGTAGGAGAAGGTGTGGTCATGGTGAAACTTCCAAACATTTTGTATCTCTGAGGAGCCCTGATGGTGCTCTCTAAAGGACATCTAGGCTTAAAACTCTGATCTGAGCAAGACATTAGTGCCTTCAAGACCTTTTGCCAACAAGTAAGATTTTTTTTTTTTTAAATTGCATGGAAACAAACAAGTTTAAGTTCTTCAAAATATCTAATTTTGTGTCAAGTTTGGAGTGACATGAGTCTAAGAAAGATCTCTGTCCAAGCCTTTACAAAGTGGCACAGTGTTTTGAAATTTAGCATGGTACTAAATGAACACCATGGTATTTTTAATTGGCTTCTCTTTAATTGGCGTAGCGTGCACATACACCCTAATAACCTTCAAATATATATATATATCGTCTGATTATACATGCCCACGAGTGCTTTTGTTCAAAGCGTTGAGTGAGTGAGTGAGTGAGTGTGTGTGTGTGTGTGTGTGTGTGTGTGTGTGTGTGTGTGTGTGTGTGTGTGTGTGTGTGTGTGTGTGTGTGTGTGTGTGTGTGTGTGTGTGTGTGTGTGCGCGCTAGCAGCCGGAGTGGTGGCAGCCTGTTAGCATTCTGCCTTGACGACTCCATCAGCCCAGTCTCAAGGTAGCTGTCAATCAGAATGCATCATTTAATTCAACAGCACTCCAAGGACTTTTCCTCCTGCAATGCCCATGACAGCACAGCTACGGCTCTATTCACTGATGTGCACGGTTGTATTTGCAATGTTCTAATAATTAGAGCGAGCGAGAGAGCGGATGTGGAGAGGTGGAGAAAAAAAAAAAAAAAAAGCAACAAGTCTCAGTACGCACACCGAAGATGGTTCATTTTCGAGAGCGGCACTGGCTTCTGCGGCACGGTGGCGCGGCGCTAAATAACAGTGACAACGCTGTATTCATGCTCTTTGGAGAGACGTGAATTCATTCTCAGCTCGCTCTAATTAGATTAATGGTGTTGTGGCATACAAAGTGGGCCCACTTCACATTAGATAGCGTACGAATGAAGACAAACACTTATTTCAATTCCAGACAGAGAAAAGCAGTGGCCAGGGTAGTTAGCATAGCCCTTTATGGTGCAATGAGATGTTAATTGTCTGCCATTACCTCTAAACTGCTTGCTTGTTGTATTAATCACAGCGCTAATTGATGCAGCGATAGAAACGTAGCCACGGGCGAGAACGTGGAGGAGAGAGAGTTGTAGATGGTAGATAAAGGATTTATCGTGTGAACCATATGGAGATGGCATGGCTTTGAATACTCCTAAACATGCCTAGTAGCGCTACTTTCCTTGATAAGTTCTGCGGTGAGGGAATTTTATTAATTTTTTACTAACACTTTTTAATTTAAGAGAAAGACACTTCAAAAGGGTGGTGAAGCATGAATACCAGATGCAATGTGTGTGTGTCCATATGTACTCAACAAAGTGATGAAAAACAGAGACATGAAAAAAAAAAAAAAAAAAAAAAACGAAGGGTCTTCGGTTATTAGAAATAAACTCCTATTTTATAAAGTAGAATAATAATTTTTTATAAAGTAAATAACTTAGAATTTTATACAGCGAGCAAAACTATTTTATACTGAGTTTATTTCTGCTTCTTAGAAAAGAAATGCATTTGATTTAATGATTACACTTTATTTTGCCGACGTGAACTGCAAAAAGTAAAAGACCCCAAGTAACTAGAAAATACAGTATTATAAATAACTAAACATGCTTAGGATTTTTTGACAGGTTTCAAAAACAGATTTGATTCTTGTGATCTGTAATTAAACATGAGATGTGTGATCAGTTGTTCAACTAGAACAAAGAGTCATGACTTCAATTTCATTTTCTAGTTTTTCAGCTAATTGTTAAATGTAAAAATTCAGTCATCATCCCCTCATGAAACTTTTCCTGTAAATAATACAGTACAATGTCATTCTTAACCAACAACTGAAAGGATGTTAACCTATGCCCCAAAATACAGTAATATTTTAAAATAATATAACATTTTAAGATCATTCTACTCTGATCTGGTGCTCATAAAGCAGCTTATTAGTTTTGCAGAAACTGAAATGCATTATTTTCAAGATTGCTTGATAAAGGTTCACAAGGACTTTTTTCAAATAGAAACGTTATACATTTCTTATATCTAATCTTATCTAAGAATATTTTAGGAATGTGTCAAAAATTAGTTTAAAACTAAACAAACGTACTGGCATTTATTAGGCAAATAACAGACTGAAACTACTAAACATTCACACTTAATTGACCTATACTGTTAGCTTAGGGCAGCTGGCACAAGCCTTAAATTGGGTGCTGGTTCAATAAATTTGTTAAACACTGAATACATGTGATGCACCTACGCGTAATGGTCAATGTTAAACAATAGTAAGTTTAATGTAAAAAACACAACCCTATTAGTGTCGCAATCAGGGAAAGTCATGTACCACTTCACAGACCAAACACATGGAACAGAAGAGAGGAGGCACAGAGAGAACAGAAGCAGCAAAGAAAAACAGAGGGAGAAGATGGCTTTGTCATATGGAAGGGAGGAACAGTGAAAACAGATGAAAGGACCTGAAGTGAAGGAAGTGTTTAAAACAAGGCTGTGCGCACCTCAGGGGGCACCAGTGGCCACCTGCATGGGGGACGTGGGGTCCAACACCTCATGACTCCCTCCCTGCAGTCACCAACACCTGGCTGAAGGTACGATTCACAGCTTAAAAGTTATGCTTATATGAAAGCACATTCAGAAAATAAATAAATAAATAATAAAAAAAGTTGTTATATTTATTTATTATTTAATACATTTACATACCAGTACACATACCAGCTACATTTAATACATACCAGAAAAACTGAACTATACAAGCATACTAATGTGTTACTAGGATTTGGACTTCAGAAGAACCAGAAAATAGATAAGGAATAAAAAAAACCTGGTCAATGCTCTTAAATTCCTTTCTTTCTGCCTTTAGGAATTCTCACACAGGCCATATAAATACATTGCTGCCTCATACTCATGAAAGAAACCAATTTTAAAATGCATACTGGTGTGTCAAAATCAATTTTAAAGCACCTAAAAGAGTCGCTCCTAATCCTCTACACAAGAACTAGAGTGTGTTCACGAGGTCATGTTTTTAAAGCAACCCGATCCAGCTAAGCTGAGACTAACTACCTCAAACACACACAAAGCTCTACTTATGTCTTCACACATATTTAAAAGCCAGATCGGTCAACTTAGTGAAAACAACTATCTTACTATTATTGTTTTAAAAAAGGTGTTCCTAAAACAAAATGAAATTTTTAAATCCCTCCAGCACCCAGGACATGTTGTTTCTCTAACAGTTTGTTGCTGTTCAACTACGCAGGTGTCTGGAGTTTTCTGGACTTGTCTTTAATATGTCTTTTTGTCCCTGTCAAATCACCCTGAATTCACTGCTGTTGATGATAATAATAGTGTTGGGTATCCATTGATTTGCAGCGGCCCCTTATTGTGAGCTAACGCCAGAAGACACTCATCTCTCCCTTTAATTAGGCCCTGGACCAGTTTCTTTTTTGATGTAGTTACTCTGTGGATACAGACAGCCAATGCCTTTGTTAGCGCCCTTGGCTTTGGCCTTTGAAAAGACAGGTTCTGACAACTTATTTGCAAAGGAGACTAAAGGAAATGAAATGTCTTACAAAAAGGATCTGAAAGGCGTTTTACAGCGCTTTTGCTCATTATCCACTTTGTAAAGTCACGGAAAACAACTTCTCTCTTTGGTTAATCTCCAGGTGAGGACACGTGAAGATGCTACTTAACACTGATACTGGAAACTGTACCAAAACAGGCTCAATGATTGCAAAAAAAGAAAGAAATTATACACAAATTATAAAAGTAAAAAAGCAAACACACACAAAAAGGAAGACAAACCCATCTAGAAAATAGAAAAAAAAAAAAAAAAAAGAGTGTGGCCAGCGCACAGTGTCTTCATGAGTTCCCAGTCATTTTTTTCCTTATCCACGGGAGTCTAATTACCTAAGCACTGCTGCCCGCTTTCAATCAGAGTTAGCGAAAATGACATACTCCTTTGTTCCTTTCTCATATCACACATGATGCACTGTCATTCTTCTCGCCACTGAGCCTAGAGTAGTATCTTTCCCAGGCTGCCATCTGTCCCTGGCGTGGCCCACTTATGTGGGAGACCATAATTCTCCCCCGTCATGGTGGCTGCACATATTACATGCTTGCTCCTGGCTTTCTTTATGCCAACTATTAGCAGCTTTGAGGACTTTGGGTCAGCTTAATAATCATTTAAAGGTTTGTTAGGCACTGACCCTGCAAAATGGCCCCCCAAATTGAAAAGTTATTCACCATGTCCTTCATCAAGTGTGTCTTCACAGTGCCTTTGTTCTCAAAATAGAACTTTTTCATCAGGGATGATGCTTTTAAAAAAAAAAAAAATGCTATCGGATTTGGGATGCTCAAAGTGATCTTAACATGTTACGCGGTGATGAAGCTGTAATTGCATTATCATATTTAATTTGGGCTCAATAGCCACCAACTCCAGTTCTTTTCAATTATAATTATGACTTGTAAAAACAACTAGTCTCTCAGTCGTATCAGTGACAGTCATTAGTGTTCGGCAGAGAGTGAGAGAGAGAGTGAGGTTCAAAAATAAGAGCTTGCAATTTTATTTAGGTAATTATTTAGTCATTACAATAGAGGAACACATCTTGACATTACAGTACAACTCAAGCTACTAGTGCATGCCAGGAAAGGGATGAATAAGACTGAAATATTAAAACATTTTCCAATTTGGTCCTTCTTGAACTCAGAAAGCACCAACTAACAAGAACCTCATTTACTTAAAATACTGCTTAAGAAAAAGCTGCATCAAGTTGCATTACTTATAAGTTATAAGCTGCAAAAACAAAGTAAATCATAAAACCACAATAATGAAAAAAAGCCCTCTTTAGTTATTATTTAGCATTATTTACCCACACAATACACAAAATGTGCGATCAATAGATTGAACAGAAAGCCTGCCAGGGGGTGGCAGCCTGATACATGTGAATCATAGACGGCTCTCTGTGTCTGCATGACTGGGTGAAAGTCATTGTCATATCATAACTCATATTTAATGCAAGGAAGGGTGAGAGTTCAGACCTTGTCCTCGTTACATGGCCCTCATGACCTTTAGCATGTTGCCCATCACTCTTGGACATTGCATCATCCACCCCAGCTGTCCGGTTGTTGTATATATATAGCTGGTGCGGACACCCTTCATACAATTGGGGAGAGGACTAGGAAGTTCCATCATAAAACCAATCAGGGAAACCACACTGGGAACCGTAAATCACACATTTTTGAGGAGCACTTGAAGGTCTGGGAAGTGCACATTTCCCCATTATACTTCACAGGAAGCCCCACAATCTCCTCCTGAACCCAGGTCACATGGGGTCACAACCTTGGGAAGGCTATTGTACATATGTAACCATAGCAACCACGGCATTAGAAACACAACAGCGTCCCTCATCCACACCCTCAAATACAGGTTAAGTCAGAAGAACTGAAACCAAGTCAGTTGTAAAAACAGAAAATGGTAAGAAAGTTTTCTCAAATTAGATTTTATAGGCTTTAAATATCGGAAAAATAAAATTTGTCTGAGTGGTATAAAACATTAAATAAGGCATAGATTAAAGCCTTCTCATAAATAATATTTAGAATATTAAAAATAACATTTTTGTGTGATAAAATGTTCTGAAGTCTTGTCCTGAATGGCAATTTAGTATAAATCTAACTTTACAACAATGACACTACTGCCTTCTATAAGGCCACTTATCTGAATTAAACTTGTTTTGTGTTTTATAAATTTGGACTAAACTGAACAAAACTCATCTAAAGTGAGCTCAATAACACTATTATCATTATCACTTTAGAAGACTGTTCCATCGTTAATGAATAACTAGACAGGAACAAATGACTAATGCACTATTAACATTGTAGTAACTAGTATTACCTAACAAGAAAATCTGATTAACGATAAGTAATAAGTAACAGCACTCGGTCGAATTGTCATTGTCATTATAGTAGTGACTCAAGGGTTACTGCATCCTTCTGAAGAAATTACTAATTATTTGGATCAGTATTCTAATGTGTAGGTCACAGTAACCCACAAGTTACCAAATCTAGCAAAATGAATCACTAACCAGAACCTTACAAAAACCTTAAAAGTTTACAATGATTTCAGCAATACTAAGGAGTTATCATGATCTTCACTTCAGAATATTGAGACATAAAAATTATTTCTTTAAAAGGATGTAGTGGCACCTATACAATTATTATCCAATACTTTACAAAAGCTTACAATGATTTCAGACATAGAGAATTATTATGTTATTCAATTTAGAGTACTGATCCAAATATTAAGTAATTCATACTGAAGAATTTGTTAACACTTCAGTTATTACTAGTGGGTAAGTGACCTGCACTTTAGAATTAATTACATTAATTGATTATGAACCTGTATATAGTTCTCAGTAGATCTTGCGACTAAGCACGATTATTTACTAAATCAGATGTTCCTGTTACTAGTAGTTAATACAGTGCTAATATTACGTTACTCATATGTACTTGTATAATTATTCATTAATGATGGCAAAGTATTCTAAAGTGTTACCCTATTATCTACTACAGAGTTGTTTCACATCATAATTGATGGACGTTGGAACATTACCACTGTTATTTTATTGTTATTGTTGTTTATTAATGTTACAATGTTTGACACAATCTGTCCCATTTAATCACCATTTAAATAAATGTGACTTCAGCTTGAAAAGTGTTCTGCTTGAAACAGGATCCCAGCAGCAAGGATACCAAAACTACGACAGGCCAGACTGACAGCTAAACTACTGGAAGGCTGTGGAAGTGACACAACAAAAGCAACAGTAGGTTTGACAGGACTCACAGTCTCATTCGATATCCAACCTTAGACGTCTCACATCACCAACTCTGGCCAGCTCTTGTATTCTTACTATATGGCAGCTGGGCATGGTGCCACTATTATACCAGGTAAACATGTCACAACACCGGCCTCAAAAAACAAGGCTTTCTGGCTTTTCTATTTGAGATTCATGAACATGATCACAGCAAGCTGATTACAAAAAGAGGTGGTGGAAAACGAGAGTGCAGGTGAGACTGGCAGTGCTCTAATTTTATGGCCTGCTATTTAGGCATTTTTAATCAAAGTGACATACAGTGCACTAATAGCAGAGACAGTGTCCCTGTTGAACAACCTAGTGTTCTGTGCCTTGCTCGAGGGCGCAACATTTGGTTCCTCTCAGGTCATGGGTCACCCACACCCTGGACTGAACCTACAATCATTGATTAAGCAGCACAGAGACACTGTGTGTGTGGTTAAGCTTAAACACTAGCAAAAAAACAAACAAAAAGAATAATGTAAAATATGAATTAAAACCTGTTTTCAATTCGTGATCATTTTATTTATTCCCGTGATGACAAAGCTGACTTTTCAGCAGTCAATACTATAGTTTTTTTTTTCATACTAGAGTACTACAGTTTTCATACTATAGTTTTTTTTAATACTAGAGTAGAAGGTTCTGATTTGAAACAAATCTTAACATTTACATGCATTCACTGTCACATTTGATCAACGTAACGAACCATTGCTAAATGAAAGAAATAATTTATTTTAAATAAACACCTGACTTCAAACTTTGAACAGTAGTGTGTGTATGCACATATAAATTGTGGAGTTGACTAGTAATTTACAAACCAAGATTTTTGTGTTTCTTTAATGGTTGCTAGCATGACTCAAAAATGGAAAAATATACTCAACAACCACAAAATACGATCACCGTTCTTTCTTTTTTTTAATTTTCCCATACCGCTTTCAATATATGTATCTAAAGGCATGGTATCAAAAGTTGCTTTTTTATGACTTCTGTTCCAGTTTGACAGGCTAACACCCATGGAGGCCATGCCAAATGTGCCTAGAAATAACACCGGGCCTCCCTACCGTCTCTGAGATTGCCCACCTAGGAGCCTGGCACACACCATGGCGCACGCAAAAACCCTGGTGGATTATACTCATGTAGCATATTTCTTAATGCAATGCAGACTCCCAGCTTTCCTCCTCTATCTGCCCTCATTGTCCCAGTCGGCTGCCGATGGGCAGGCGCAAATAATTGCTCTGACTACTTCTGCGCACCACCTCACCCGTTCCAGACGGGAATATCCGAAACACGAGTCATTAATAACAATGACACAAAGCGTTACTACATAAACACTTAGAGAGTGGCGGGAGCTGCGCGCCACACACCTCCACCACTCTCCTGTTCCCCTGTAATCAGAGCAGTGAGGTAATGAATGTGGAAGATAACCCCTCTGCTGGGCGGAAGCAGAGATAAAGTCAAAAGTGATTAAGAAGAGGCGGGAGGTGAAGAGGAGGTGGTTGGAGACGCTGTTGTGGGGTCCTGACAAAAGGTGCAGGTGTAGCAGTGCATTCTGGACAGGAGCTGCTCTGACAGGTGACCACAAAACTACAGATCAAGCAGGTAATTACCTGACCAAGGTAATTTACTGGACTAAGTGCCACTTTTGCCGCCCTGTTGGTGTGACTGTGTGCAATTATGCACAGAGGTCTAACAATGGAACATGTGTGCCATTCACGAGGTGGGCTGAGCCGACTAGCCCAAGACCACCAAAGACACACATGCGCCACATGAACTGTGGACACAAAGAACGACAGAGATAAATGAATGCTCAAAATGAAAGGTAAGTGTTGACTATGACTTTACTCTAGCAGAAGAAGTGTGTTATTTTGATGCCTATAATGATCATCTCATTGGAAAACTGCATCTTTAATTTGCAGAAGATGACTGACAACTCTTGACAGCTACACTAGTTAATGTAAAAGCAATCTATTTTTATTTTTAAACACCACCTGATATGAGAACTAGTATGCCGCTTTGTTTCATGTACAAATCTCATTCATAAGACACTTGCTTATGCCTCATGTAAGACAAATAGGCAACATTCAACTACCATTTACATATTCTCTCTTTTAAGATTCAGTCTAATATTCTATTGACAATACAGCCAATTTTAGAACCTATTTATTTATAAGACCATTGTCTTTAATATCAGCTTCTATAAATCTGGGGGATAACAGCTATCAGCACTATTTAAAGAAACTTTAAAGATTATACTAAAAACAGCTATCAGATCTACCAGTCTAGTCCAAAACTTTAATTCACCACAAATATATATATTGTCAAACACCTGTAAACCTGCATCTGTGGATGTGTGCTTCAAATGCTACTTTTCTTGCCGTCCATTTTGTAACAAAAATGAGGATACAATCAAGATCTTTTCTTTAAACCCCACATTAATTTCTGTTTGATGTCAATGATTCAAATAATACATTTAAAATCATATCCAATAGCACAGCGAGTGCAAATGATAAAAGCTTGTTTGAAATAATGCACCTCCCTGCCCATACAATCATTTTGGCAATAATGTAATATTGAGGAATAAAAGGCCCTAATAAATGAGTTGTAGTTGTCCGCTTCCTGACACAGTCTCTACCCTGTGCAGAAAGACATCATTATGCTGAGACAAATGAGTGTGTGTGTGTGTGTGTACACGGGTGCGTGCGGATCCGTGCGCACGAACGTGTTTGTGTGGATGGGAGTCTTAAGAGCTCACTCAGAATTCACATCCATCTAGACGAGCGGCGGGCTGATAATAAACGCCCCTCAGCCTGATGATGGCTTAATTACCAGTGTAAAGAAAGTGTTTAATCTCTGACCCGTTTCATGTTCTCGCCACTCTCTTTCTCCGGGAGTGTGTGTGCGCGTGTAAAAGACACTGCTGCGTCCCACTCGTAGAGAGACCCCTGCCGTCTGCCAGGGGCCTGTAGGGTGCAATTAGAAACCACTAAATGAAGTTGACTATACGGTTTCATTTTTCGCTTTCTCTTTCTCCACCCCCTCCTCCTCTTCAACCTGCGTAATTAACATGGAAAACTATGCGTTGTGCCAGAGACAAAAGTCTAGAATCTCAAAACAGCTGCTGTTATAAGGAAATTATAGTTTTATTTCCATGTACATATATCATCGTCATTTCATGTGCAGGAATAAATATTACTTTTAGTAGCCTCTAAAGTTACTAATATGTACCTTTAAAGCAAACGTTTGCCCAAAGATTCATCATTTATCAAATCATTTACTCACCATTTACTCATCCATATGTTGATCCAATGTTACTAACATTTTGGTGGACTGTGCCTTTAAAGTATAAACTTCAGGGGTGGATAGGCTACAAAGTTATGCATTTTAAGTGCTGAGTAACCCCATCTTTTGTACCCCTATAACTGTGCAATTTTACACATAAAAAAAATGTAAATTTCAAAATGTAATTTCAAACAAAACTGAAAGGAAAGCCCAAAGCACATATTAACAGGTTCTAAATGCCAATCCCAGCAGTATGGGTGGGTTCAGGATGTTCAGGATCCTCAGGTATTTCAAACTTCTATTAACCACTAAGCAAAGAATGAAAAAGAAGCTCATCATGAGTATATCTGGGCTTTCATTTGTCCAGTCCTAGAGTGATGTATGACACAGTGCTAACAAACCAGCCAGTCCCATTAACAGTCGTCTGGAGGCTCCAAGGACCACTAAATCCCTGCGTCTCAGCTACACAAACAAAGTCAATCCACCTGAGACGGCGGGGGACAGGATGCTGGGCTACTTATAGCAACCTGAGAGCCGCAAACAAGAATGGCAGGAAAGCTGCTCAGGCCCAGACGCTTTGAAGTGCCCTACCGCTAAACTAGTCTGATCGGACAAGCCAGCATCTTTGAAGGCAGGTTATCCTCAACAGCCGCGTGTCCTGTTGTGAACGAATTGTTTCCTCTTTCAATTTGTCTTGATTTTTTTGCTGAAATTGACACTTGGCAATTGTTCTACTGGGTGAGGCCGGGTCCTGCTAAATACGAGCCTCTACCGGAGACTGTGCAGTGTTTTCGAGTAGCGAGTCAGGTGCCGGGTCTGAAGTAGCGAATCAGTGCAGGTGACACTGCTGTGACACTCCAAAGGAATCTCCTGTGGGGTGACCTCCTGCTAACTGGCCATTTCCTCTATCCACTGGGTCATGACCTTTTCTGCATCGGCCAAGTGAAGCCATTAGTCATGGGAGTGAGGTCATTCTACAGGAACACCATACATCACGGCATATATTAGAAAGGCTACGAGATGTCAGCATTAATCTTTTTAATCTCTGTGGTTTTAATGATGGCCTTTGACTCACAGTTCATAAAGGCATACACAGGAACTTTCTCTGTAGGATGTGATGTGAAAGAGTTTCAGAGTTTTGCGCAACAATTGGATTACAAACTTTGTGAGCTCGGGTAAGGTGTGACGGGGCTAAAGCGTTTTTCCAATAAATGTTAAAGTGCAGGTGTATAAAGCGGCAAAGGCAGACATGCTCTGGTTGTTGAGAGCGCAACATGACCCCTTGTGTGCACAATCAGAAGCATGATTTTTTTTATAATTCACATTTACAGTGTACACTTAGTTGAGGCAGCACATAATAACACACACAAACAAGTCCTCTGACACTGATAAGATTTGCAAAGCATCACATGTATAATCTGAGAGCAAGGAACAGGAAGTTCACGGATAATCCTCAAATCCGAACATTCATTGATCTTAAAACTGTTTTGATACAGTATGTCTGCTGCTAAGTTCAACTGAAACACAGTACTAAAATATGTTGAGAAAGCACACCTAGTTGGCCATGGCACTAATAAATGTTTTGTCACTGATAATACAAGCTCTCTAGATTTTTCATACTATCAGGAGTGGCATTTTTTTTTGCCCAGGGAGGATTTATGCAGCTTCTCTCCTGTGTATCCTATTACCCACTTGAATTCTGATATAAATCATATTTGTTTTATTACCACAGCCAATGAAATCAAGGCTCAAACCATCACTGTGATTAATGAAAGCAACGCCCTTTTCCTGTGGGTGAAGCGAGGGCATCCTCATCCAACTGGCCCATCCTTACTTTCCTTTTCCAAATAAACACAGCAATGTCAACCGTCGAAGCACATTTAGTTTTGACCCAAGGGCCGCAAGATATTCTTAGCTCACTGATCACGCTCCAAGCGCTCATTGAAAGCGCTCTTTTGCCATGGCGGGGGACGAGTGCGGAGCTGCACGTTGGCCTACCCCGAACAGGAAATTCCACAGCTCTCCCTAGCCTCTGAACACAATACTACTCAAAACACACAAGATGAAGGCAGAGAGCGGGAGCAGGCCAGAAAGTTGCTCTGTCTCTGTAGATATCCCTCTTTCAACCTCTAATCATCCTTCTCAAATAGGGGACGAATATGCATTATGTAACTGAGACAGGATAGGAAAGCCAAAACACACAGAAACAAAGTGTAAAGAACAATCGAGCTTTGATACAGGTCGCGGAGATTCGTTTTGCGGGCTGAGTCAGCATGAAAGGGCCGCGGAAAGCGTTTCGCCTCTGGGTTGACTGCCGATAAGAGCATTTGATGGGATTTGAGAAAATGATAATCCCCGTCCGTGACTATAACCTTTCTCTTACAATGCGCTCTTGAGAGGGGACGGGCTCACCTTTAAAAGTTAACATTTAAAAATACAGTACATTTCCTGCTGTAAGTGCCGGCAAATCGGTTCAATCAATTAATTAATATGAGAACCCTGTGCAGGAGACGACAGTAGTCTCACAACAGGACACATGGCTGAATAGGATTAATGGGTCGCTGTTCCTCATCGTTCAGTTCAACTCGTATGCATTCAGTCAAATTAATATGAATTTGGGTGTCCATTAACCAGCCTCATGATGCTCGCGAACTCTCTTTCCACGTATTGACCTAAACGCACAGCGTGTTATGGTACTGTGAAAGGAGAATGGGCGGCCAAGCTAAATGAACAGAGAAGCCTCCGTATTCTGCACTTTTATCAAAGAGTTACTGCTGTGCTCAAGTCAATAGAAAAAGCCCCAAGACTTTTTGCACGGGGTCTACCGCACTTTTAGGGAACGATCGAATGTAATACAAACAATTACTTGTGTCTTCTGAATGGAGCATTTCAGCAGGCCAGAATTCCCCACCACCCCTTTTTTTTGATTTTCCTCAATTTTAGCACATCCTCCATTTTTCCTGGAATTAACTGATAACACTTCTATATACTGCGAGCAGTCAATCAATACTTGTCATTCACAACGTCAAGAAGAAGTATAAATCTAGTGACAACCTGCAAAAAAGATCTAGGTGCTTGTCTGAATGGCAGAACTTCTGTTGAAAGGGTCTCTTTCATTAGATACAAAATTATTCATGTAATGTTAACTTGAAAAGTGAAGAGTGTGGTCACATTCAGGGAACAAACATAATTTTTACTCCACAAATTATGGCAAAGCCAGAAAACAATGGAAACAAACATGCATACACTTGAACACATTCAAAATGTTCAAGATCAAGATCCCCCAAAAGGTGCCTATATAATATAATTTTGCACATTTACCATAGAGATTTTCCATGCAAAATGTTGAGACATGGAGAATCAGAGCATAAGCAAGATGCATGTACATACGTTTTTTTTTATATATTTTCCACATCCCTGTGAAGGAATTTTGGCAGCCTAAAATGGTGCTGAATTACAGCAATCCTGAAAGGAGGGTGGGCCAAAATCCCTCCACAGCCATGTGACAAACTTATCTCCAATTTTAGTAAGTGCTTGATTGCTATTGCTGCTACTAAAGTAAAAGAAATTCAGGGGGCAATTACTTTTCCCACATGGGGCCAATTATCATTTAAAAATTACATTTTATATATTTTTCAGGTTTTACCATTTTACGTTTTGTATAAATAGGCTCCCTTAAGAGAACATTTTAAATGTTAAAATTTTCCTCAGTCCACAATGATACAAAGACCTTGAAAAGGGTTAATGGCCACAAAGCATTTGTGAAACGAGCAGGCGCTGTCTTCACCCAGACAGACTTAAAAGAACCAAAAAAAAATTGTGAGCCACCTGCTTTGCTATGGCAGAGTCAAAGGCATTAGCGAAACATCACAGGTCTAAAGAATGAGCCTTCCACGGCTTTGTTATGCTTGAGAAAGGCGGGACATCTGTACCATTCGAGGAGTTGAAGTCTTCCTGCACAGGCTCGTGTCAGGTATAGTGTTGAGATGTTTACAGAGGATTCATATATGTGTATAAGCTCTAAAAACTTGTTTTCTTCTCTTATCAACTTTCCAGAAGCACAGTCTACCAACGATTCATTGGGCAACTTCTGACAGTTTTTGTGGTTTTTCATTTACATATAATTACACTTTAATAGGAGAGTGACAAGTGCAGGGACTGTTAAGTGGCAGACAGCACACAGGCTGTACGGGACCCCCTAAGATACAAGATGACAAGACGCAGCACTGGCTCCATCTCCTGCTAATTAAATGAATCAATTAAGAGACTATTGTTGCAACTGTGCAACTGATGTTCTATAGTGGCAATAACAGTCCCACTGGGAGACCCTTCACTGCATTAAAACACTGTCCTCTACAACTCCATTTGATATCATTAGAAACATTTATTTGCGTCTCGCTGTTATGGCAGGAGAAGCTGCGAATTATGGAAATGTGGGTTGACCACGACAGGGCCCAGTGTGAGACGGGATAGGTTCGCTTCTTGGACTCCGAGGAGAACTTGCACTCCTAAACTCGGAAGTTCCTGAAAGTTCCCTGATGAAAACAGATCCCGCCATCAGCGCATCTGCCGATTAGTCACTAGGTAAGGGTCACTCATTTGCATAGCCTTCCCGCTAAGCAGCTCCGCTTTATGCGGATCAATTATCATAATAAATTTACCCTCCTCAGTTAAACTGATTAAGTTTCAAATTGTTTCCGATGGCCGTCATTAATCCTTAACACGGGCTAAGTGGTTTTGCCACAAATTTGATTGGGCTTGTGTATCAAGGGCCAATTAATGGCATAATAATTCTGCACCCTGTTTAATTTCCAGTGTCAGGATGCGGTATGAACATACACAATCCAATTGCCATTTAGTTAATGTACGATTTCAAACTCTCAGGATGATAATTGGGGTCTGAAGCGATGGCAGATGTGTGAGGTGACATTCATTCGCACAAAATGAGGGCCAATTTTCTTCAGAATAGCTTGGAATGAAAAAAGAGAGAGAGCAACAAAGTCATTCAGCCTAGATGGTGTTTTACAGTAATTCACTGCAAAATGAAATCCTTTATGAATGTGATTTCGGTTTCTAACAAAGGTTTATTTTTGCAATTATTGCGTTCTTCCACCATACAGGATGGAAGTAAAATTACATCACTTCATACCCCCACAATCCACAAACATCATTTCAGCAAAGGGGGTCAAAAACATTACTCGACTGACACTAGAACACAGAGCCCAGCAAAATGTGCGGATTGGTGTCTGTCGAAAGCCTTTGAAAGCCTAAACTGTTTATCTAAACGGTTGAAGCCTGGCAGGACATGAGTGGGCCGCTCTGTCATGGCGTCTGGCCTGGCTGAACTCAGGTAGCCAACGGCAACATTGTAACACTGTCTCAGATCAGTGGATGACTGGAGACTGTTGTCACAGTCTTGAGGAGTGAAACCTGACAACGGGAATCAGATCGCTACACAAACACTGCAGGCTGCCGACCACAGCAACTGGCCCGAAAATAATAAGTAGCCATTTAGCACACACTTATATTCAAAGAGATTTACAGTACAGTGTTTATTTTAGTGCTGTCAAGCGATTAATCGCGATTACTCGCATCCAAAATAAAACATTTTGTTTCCAAATGTGTAAACTTTGTATATTTCTTATGTCTTTATAAATACAAACACATTCATGTACATATTTAAAAATTGTTTACATGTAAAATGTATTTTGTTGTTTTTACAAAATATATACATATTATAAATATATTATATATATATATATATATATATATATATATATATATATACATATACACACAATACACAACTATATTTCATTAACTTTTATTTTGGATGTGATTAACTGCAATTAATCATTTGACAGCACAAAAAGATGAAAAAAACTGTAAATAAAAACAAAAAATACTGTATATAAAGTATATAGCTATAAATGAAACATCTGCAGAAAAACTGAATATACAGTATATTCAGTACGTGTACACACATACATACACATAGTCTAGTCTATACAGAGGAGCTTTACATCAGGGAATTGATGAAAAGATTTAGTAATAATCTAGGGGTTTTGATGGTTTCTTGTGCACATAATGTCCTATTGTTCATCTTTTTCATACTGTGCCCACACAAACACAAATCACTTGCTCTTTGCACCTTATGAATTCTAATTAAGTTGCTCTGCTGCATCTATGGGATTTGATCCCCAGCTGTGTAGCTTGGCTTTGGATATTACCCGACGTCCTTCACAAAAGCTCTCAGTAGAAGCTCTCCCTCTCTCTCTGTGCCTCTCTACCTCTCTTTATCTGTGCTTCCTGTGCATTCTAGTGCCCACTTGTCAGATGGCGAGGCTAACCTCTGTTTCTGCACCCGCCAACTCATGCCATCCAGTGTCAGAGAATCAAATGAACCATTTCCACAGCACTGATGCCCCCATGACAGACAGGCCGAGGAGGCTAGGCACATCAGTTCAGATGGCTCAACGGCTGACAGCAAGGTCAGGAAAGTTGTGGCTCGGCTCAGTCTGGGATGGGCAGCATTTGGCCGAGCTAGCAGCTTCAAAGATGTCTGTGATTTACCTTCACAAAGACCTGCAGCAGACTATATTACAATGAAACTTGATATACTTCAACAGACACAATACAATGGCCAGCCTTGTAATATCTGTACTGTAGAATATATGGAGGACAATCCATATCTTTACAAAAAAAATTTAAATGGTTTAAATGGTCGACTTTTTCTGCTGGACACAATTCAAATAGTTTTCTTTATTTCAGAATTTCATTTCTGGGTAAAACTTAAAAGAAGAAAAACGTGGAAAACCCACTGATCCAGGGACAACCCAATGATCCCTCTTCCATTCCTTGCGCTAACATGTAAATTTTCGAACTGGGGACCGAGAAGCATGTGAGCTGAAAGAGGCAGTTTCTGAGTGTGCAGTTGCTTATTCCTGCAGTTATTGTGAAGGTTGCACAAAGCTCTCCAAAGCTGCATGGGTGTGGATCAATGCAACGGCTTGTGCAGGAGAGCTTTGGCTCACTGCCCAATCAACGTCTTCCCGCTGACCCCTTCTTCCCCAAACACAGTGAGATTCCCATCAGCCCCTGCTACAGACATGTGTATCTGACACCACCCCATCATCTGCTCGGCTGTGTGACTTTCTCAACAAGCTGTTTGTGATTGGGCTGCAATCTGGAAGGCATGATGTGGTGAAGAAAAATAAAATGTGATGCTTCAGTGTTGATGGATCAATTACCATCTCTAACATTATTACGTACATAAGAATCAAGCAGAAAGGAATCCCGTAACATTAGTGGATGCGGCTTAAAAAAACCCTGCAGGATTGTTAAAAATTTGAAGAAGAGCGCTTTAAAATGGGGGGAATTTCAATTTTAAAATAGTTTTTCTGTTTTGGAAACTGTTTAATTTATACGGTGAGATTTAAATACTTAATACTTTTAAATACTTTAAGACTTTAATTTTTCTCTCAAATATGAGAAACTTCAAAGAAATTTTATTTTCCACCACAGAACAGAAACCAAAATCTAACATCATCTGTATCTCAACTATTTCCCTTCTTAAGTGTGTGATAGTCTTTTGGAGATTAGAATTGATTGTAAATAAAAAATTATATAGTAAAGTGTGCCATTAATAACTGTGAAAGGTAGCGAACAAGATTCCAATTCAAATTTGACTGTACAAAAATAAAAAATGAATGGAGAAATGGACATTACGGGAGGTTAGTGAACGCAGTGTGGGCCAAAGAAAAAAACAACAACAATCCAGTCTAATTGGTACAGTCCCACATATACACACCATTTCTATCAGCCTTTAGAAAATAAAGCCGTCGTAGGTTTGTCTTTTTAAGCCAAAGGGAGACAGCCTCTCTCAAGAGAAGCCTCAAAAGCTTTGAGATGTATTATAGGTTAATTCTTTTCAAAACAATGCCTCTGGGCCAGAGCCCAGTAAGTCAAGCGCAGACTCTCTCAAGATTTTATTGCTGTGACATAAATCTTTTAATCCCTTCAGTGTGCCACGGCTCTGCCGAGGAGGGGATGGGGCAGGCCCTGGGACGAGGCCTCACCACAGAGCACCAGTCGTGCATCAGGTAACTACTGCCGCCGCCGCCACTTCTGAAGGACTCTGAAGTGAAAAGAGCAAAGGGTTCGGCCAGCAAGGGGATGTGGCGGCTTACCTGAATGCATATTTATGAGACAGTCACGGCGGGGAAAAGAGAACCGACAGGGATGAGGTTTGCGCTTGTTCAATCACCCTTCCCTCTGTTGCCACAGCACCGTCTCACTACCGTGCACAGATCACACGCACATTACCACACCTTTTTAACTCATCTGTGTTTTCCGTGTCTCAGCGAGCCCCGAATCAGATGCGGCCCAAAGCAGCCGAGAGACATGACCACATCCAAAAACTGAAAAGGGATATCCAATGTTTATTTATAATTGTGCTCTCAAGTGACCGTTCTGGTCATGGCATGTTATCTATTCTCTCTCCAAAATAAATCTCCTCATGTCCGAGCGCCGTGTTATCTAAGACGCTATCTGGGAGTCAGGTCTTTGAAGAGCAGGCAGGGAGAGAGAGAAGAGGCTGGAATGGTTTTAATCTGCTGGCTTCTTCCTCTTTTCCTGAACTGTGACGTCCTGGCATAGAGAGAGTAGGACTTGAAATAGCTTGTGAGTTTCTTTATAGGATGGACTTGCTTAGGACACATCTTCCTTTGATCTCTAGGAGCTTATCAGGACAATTTAACAGAAAACATACCTGGTGCAGATCACCTACCATAAGCAAGTATCCCACCCTGACACAAAACCAACAAATACATAGTAATGAAAGTTCTCACATTAGGTGTGTGTGACAATCAGAAACCAATTTACAACATATTTTAAATTCCAATTAAATGTCAGCACGTCCACATATAGCGCTTTTGTGCTTCAGGTGTCCTGAGTTTCGAGTCCTGCTTGTGAACCTTTCCCAATACCGTCCACTTCTCTTTCCCACTTCACTTCCTGTCTACATATGGTCCAATCATAATAAGGGCAATTAAAGTAAAAAATATCGTAGATTCCAATTCTACTTCCTGTAGGGCGTGGCCAATTCCATTTAAATTCATACTATCATTGAAGGTTAACCAAGACGTCCTTGAGAAGATGCTCGGGCCAACCTGAGGCAGTTGCGGCTGATTTTTTCTCTTTGTTCAAGGATACTCTCTGTGTACAGTTGGTCAGGTATTGACTGGTAAAAGCGGTGTGGTTACAGGAGGACTATTTTGTCTCCTTCACCCAGTTCTTCAAGGATTTCTTTAATCTCTCTCTGACGGAAGGCAGGTCTTTGATGTGTCAATGCCCCTCCTTAATTCGCTCAATATTTGATCTAGGCCTCACGCAGCTAAATCTAGCAGCAGTGCTTTCACATGTCCACTGCTTTACAAACGTCATCACATCTGTATTGATTTAAAGAAGTCAACAGCCAAGAGATGCAGCTTTGCATACTACATGACATCACATGGCCACAGGAGCTGTAATCTTAAAAGCCATTAGATAAATAAACAGTTATGTAATATATCTTGGTGGCTGACATACAGTTTCCTTGGACACTCAAGGGCAACTGATTTTCAGTCACAGACGTGGCTGAAATTTCACAGCAAAGGTGTAACACGCACAACCAGATATATTCAAAGATCTAAGCGAGCATCTGCTGTGTTTTCATGCCTTTTGAGTAAATAACAGAGGTGAAATATTAACCAACCATTGCAACAGAACATGGTAGACTTTTGACACTTTTAAGATATCCACCATGGCATCAGACAAAAAAAAAAAAAAGTGATATTAATATTTTCACATTAATAATACATACATACACATTTGAACGCCAATCAAGAACATCCATGCTAAGCTTTCTAATGACTGATTCTTAATACTATGGCTGTCAATTTAACACCTTTAATCAAAACTAAATAAAAAAAAGTGCAGATGTGAATAGAATCTGTGTTCCTTGGACAGTCATTGCTATGGACTGTGTAGGCTAGTGACAGACTTATGATCCACGAAAAACTATACATACACTATTGAAATAAGCATTGACTTCAATTCAACAGTTTACCACAATATTTGCAACCACCAAGATTTGTCAAAATAATGTAAGATGATGTCTCTATCTTCAGTGGATATAATCTTCAAACGCTGATATGTGTGATGTATTACTGTGCACAGTTACATATGTAATAAATATAGTATTTATTGCTCCTGTAATTATTAATACATAGAAATGTATGCATCTAGCTGAAGTAGGTTAAACAGCATATCATGCAAGTAAATTTATTAAAGTGATCGACGGCCCTAATTATGTTTATATCCAGTTGATATTTTATGACAGGACACATCACTGTACATTTGAAGATATTGCTTATATGCTATTGTGTGATGAACATTTGTGCTGGCATTTCTAATTTGAAAAGTTGAGGGTTTTTTCGGCTTTGTGTTGTAATTCTCATCTCAGTTTTTGTCAGTGCCCTTATGTTTGTGGTGCATACGACAACAACCAGATGGTAGAGCCTTCTGTATTGAAAGGTAGTGCTTAATTAGAGCTTCACAACTGTAATGGTCCCATTCAAAACAGACAGAGGCGGAAATTAATCTGAAGGAAAATAGCTTAAGTATTCATGACCCATGAATAAACACCCTCAACTTTGAACAGGGTCAGTGCATGAATATTCAGTCTATATTATGCTAAGTGTTGCACATAACGTTTATAACGATTCTGGAAAATATTAAAATGTTTAAAATGCCTACAATAAACAGTATCATACTTTACAATACGTCATACATTAATCTATAAGAGAACTTTACGTTTATTCTTTAAAATATACAATTATTGTCATCTAATTAAATAAGTAAAATGAAACATTTATAACAAAACTATTTAAGAAAAAAGTATTACAAACATCATAAATCTCGAATATTGCCTACTACACGCCACTGAGCACGTTCCTATTCCACGCTTGGTTTAGGCAGCCATGTTCTCCTGCTTAACACTAATCAAGTATTCCTCATTACATCCCAGTGGCTTCATGTGACACTATGCCCAGTCACTCCACACTTCTGTGCCAAATTAGTTCCACCTAGTTGGCTACCAATGACCTATTCAATGTAAATGGAATGGGTGGAGAAAACAGACCCTGATACAGGTTCAAATCTGTACGATTAGGATACAAAGCAAAGAGTGGAAGTAGAAAAATCTGATATTCTTGACTAATTTAGATATTTTTCACATTATCTCCACAGTCAGGGTTTTCAAATCTGTAGAAATATAAAAAAAAAAAAAAAAAAAAAAAAAAAAAAACATTTTTGGAATAAACTACTAATCTACTGAGCATTACAGTAAGCAAGTTGTCTGCTTGATGTCTGCAAAATGTATAAATGTTTTTGTTGTTTTGCAGTTAAGTCTCGTTTTAAAATGCACCAGTGATTTGCTGCCAAAGGAGACCAATCTCATTAGAAAAGATGTCAAATATGCATTGCGTTCCTGGTCAGAAGAGGGCCAAAAACATCAGGGGGTCAACGGATGGTCAGTAATTGATCAAAACATTGTCGCCTGAATGTTTAATGCATGTGACTTGAAATAGGTGTTTTTTTGGCATATGATTCGCTCCGTAAAATCTTAATTTCAAATGCCTAAATCTTTGGGGAGAATGATTTAGTTGCTACAAAACTGACAGCCACAGAATGTTCTGGCAACTCCGATCAATCTGTCAGAAACCGAAAAGCTGTGAAGAGCTTTTTTCCCCCCTTTACGTGCGTGCGCATTTGTGTGAATTCGTGGGTGCGTACAGTGTTGACGGGCATTCAAGCAGACGCCAGGTTCCACTGGCTGGACACATCCACGCCTCTCCCGTCAAACGTCCACCTGCAGAGACGTGGAGACAAGACTGTTAGCACGAAGACAGACACAAACCAGCTCTCAAGTTCATCTCCCTGTTACCATGCGGCAGCCATTTTAAACAGATGGTACCCAAACAGCCTGTCATGTTTACTGCTGCCGCCATAAAAGACAAGAGTCCAACAACACGGTCCTGCAGAGGCCCCGAGGGAGCAGCCAGGGCCCCGCAAACAGCTGCCTGGGGGAGTGGAGGGGCCTCAGCCCGGGCTCTACCCCCTCCCTCACCGGCCCTCAAAACTCTTTTACCTATGCGGACATGCTACATTTACTACAATTAAACAAGCACGCCATTTGAATACGCGGTGACACCTCGCAACCTGCTCAACGGGGCCTGCATATAATCGTGTCCCCGTGGAGCCAAGAAGAAATTGTCCGTGTCACTATTAATGAAGGAATTTGCATTGTGATCTTAATTAAGGGGCGGAATAATGAAGCTCACTTCTGAATTCGTTAATCGACAAAAACTTGTACTAATACGTTTGCCTGGCCTATAGAGTAGAGCGGATGATGTATATATTCCGCCAGAGGTTGGCTGGGGTTACGTCAACTGAAGGTGGCATGGTGCTAATAAGGCAGGTGCCGCTGGGCTTCTCTCCTCTTCGTCGGGTAGGCAAGATGGTGGCCTGACCCCCGCGCAGCCTCCTGGCACTCGCCGACTGTCTTCCTCCAACATATCAAAGAAGTTCTTGGGCACGGTAGTCCAGGTGTTCCACTTCACTACTTTCCCCAAGCACAGGTTCATCCAATGCAGCCTCCTAGCTGTACAGAAGACGTCTCGATCCGCTTCTTACAGCATGCTTTCACACTGCGAGCAACCCTGAAAGGCCGAGGTGCTCAAGGGTCTCAAGTGCCCAATGAATTATTTATAGGCCCTGAGAGAGACGGAGCAGAGAATTATTACACAATGGGTTGCAAAGGAGATCAACACACCATATAGTTACATACAAACGAGCTTGAGAGTCTTAAAGACATTACACTTGAGAAGAAGAAAGAGGTACGAGAAGGAGGAGGAGGACGAGAAACAGAATGAAGTTTGAGGAGACACCCTTGGGACTGTTAGAAACATCTTGAGCAATTGACAGAAAGAATGGCAGGAAAATAAAACTCTGTTTCTTCTAAAAGCGTGTTTTTAATTTGTCGGATGCTGATGGGTAGGTGTTGCAAAAAAAATGGCTTAAAAAAGAACATTTTTAAATGTGTCAGTAGTTGTGGCTACCTACGAGACAGCCTAATTCAATCTGAACTGTATTCCCACTCACTGTAACAACAAATCAGGCATAATTAAAAATTGCTTACATGAGATTCAGATTTCTATTGCACATTTGTCAGCAGTTAATCTCCTTGCCTTAGTAGATTCAAGGTTTTGTGTTGAATTATAAGGTCACAAGAAAAAGCTACATATCCCACACACACACAGCCTACAGAAAGGTCACATTACAACAGACTTGGAAGCTTTTTGTAATGCCGTAATCATTTATATCAATTACACATTACAATTCCAACATTTACTGAAATTGTCATTTAGAAAAGATGAAATAATATAAATATCATCTAATAATTCATGAAATTGTCATTGAAAAACATTTCTTGTTCAAGCGAACCAAATAAACTACTAAAAGTGTAAAGTGCCCTATAGAAAGTTCTGTGTCATATTTGTTACTTTAATCCGTCATGATCCAGAAGGTTACAAACAATTAACGGCACACTGGTCAGTGACACTGAACTTGCCAGAAGTCCAAAAATCCAAATCTAATGCAGAAGCTAACAGAGAAGTGATAAATATCTCAAAATCAAACTTTTAAGACCCAATATCTGAGCTTTCAGCTAATAAGAGCTCAGTCTGACAGCAGCATTATTTACAGATGAGGTCTGGAGAACCAGAGGGAGACAAGTTCCATGCCAAGCCAGTTGTGTAAACACAAGCTCCCGCTTGGACAAAGAGGAACTCTGACTTCAAAACAACAGTAAAACTGTGAACCTTACTAAACCTTTGGGGACTGGACCGTTTGAAGTCTTGGCAACTCTGGGTACGGGTGAGTGGAGAATGAATTCTATTGCTACAAACCATCATCAGGCCCATATGATTCCCTGATTAAGACCATGTGTCAGACGACCAGTGGATTATTGTTCCTGCTGAGTGGCTAGTGGAACAGCGATTGGTCCAAAGCTAGGGGCACATGTGTCAAAACAAGAAGGGGATCTGACTCTTTTGTCCAGAATGTACAAAGATCTTAAAAGAAAGCATGTGGTGTCAACTTCTTTGGTATCCAAATAGGTAAAAGAATGCTAAAAACTCATCTCTATGTAAGGGCATCTATACATTACATTCATGTATAGTCAGAAGAGTAAACAAAGTTTTAACTCTGTATTTGCCTGAACAATTTATTGGCTGAATGAGACATTTAATCTGGTTATTCAAGGGACAATCCGCCCAAAAATGAAAACCGTGTCATCATGTATCGCCAAACCTGTATCAATGACAATCATCTGTAAAGCAAAAAAGATTTTATAATTTAATTAAAGTTTATGGTCTCCAAAACAACAAAATAACAACAAAAGCTTAATGAACTGAAAAAGCGTGCACATATTTTTTCTTCTTTTGTACAGTGTCTGATAAGTAAGGGTTATACATTAAAGTTTAGGCCATGCACACGAGCTATTCTGATTAACCACAACAGATCATTGCTCATTACCAGTCAAAAAAAAAGTCTGACTTCATTAATTGAATTCTGGCCTACAACATAAATGTAAGCCAAGAAAGAAAATCCAAGCAAATATCCTTAAGTTTAGAAGACAAAAAGTCTGCTTTACAATGAAAAAATACATACAGCACTAGAAATGGAGAGGTGGGTTATGTCAGCACCTTGAGAAGAGAGGAGGCCAGCCCTGGTGGGTGGCAAAGGGGCAGAGGATTCCACGAATACATTTGTGATTTTCTTTTAGCATGTTTAAAATAGTATTGGCAGTAATCAAGGCGGTTTCAGGGAGAGAGGGGTCACGGAGCTGAAGTGATTGGATGAGGTAGGATGAGGTAGATCAAAGGGCTTGGTGCGGGGGCTTCTCGAGGGGGATTAGACCCCCTTCCCGTTTGCATTTTCCCGCTGTTTTGCTAGAAACCCTGCACACGCCGCCTTGCCGAGATCAACCTTGGCTTGTTATGACAACAGGAACAACAAACAGAATAGCAGAATACAGCTAAATCCACCAGATACCAGTCCACCGTGACTTTGTAATGAACTTTTGTTCAGATGGCAGGTGATGGATGTCCTATTGGCCAGGTACCCCGAGCCCCGCTGCACCCCAGACAGGTGCAGCTCAGAATATTGACGAGCCAATAAAACACGAGCAGCGCAGGATGTGGCAGCCTTTTTGGTTCCTTTCTCTTCGCTTTGTAAATGCGAACTGGACGTTTGACAGCTGAAACCTTCGGGAAATCACAGACATTCATTCTCTATCAAACAGAAATCAAAGAGAGGAGCCTACAGCATCCATACCTTGAAGAATCAAAACTGTTGTCATTGTAGAAATGCTCTGATGAGGAACACATGCAGCTTTTTGCCTACTAAAACATATCTTATTCGAAAGACTAACACCAAAAGCTATTTGTAAATAACATTTGGAGAGACACTGACAATGAGAGAAGTTAAAAAATCTCTCTGCCTAGAGCTCCGCTCTCTCATAAGGCATCTCAACCAAGCAAATGCATGTAAATCTTTAACTTTTATCAAGAACAGTGACTTTTAATTGAGCTAAATGACTTCATAAGCCTCACACAAAGCACATTTGGTCAAGAGCGCTTGTAATTAATTAAGCAAGTTTTAATGAGTTTCGTAATGAGATGTAAGACATGTAATACTCTTTGTGTACATGTTCTGTATTTCCTCCAACGTGTATCCAACACACGCTCTTGTTTGATTAATTCTAATCCACTTAATTAGAAGCCATAAGATTTCCCCGAAGGATGTAATTCACAAGGCTGCACTCACTGATATTAAGTCGTAGGTTTATCACTCTGCTGCCTAGTACAACAACGAGTGCACCAAGAGCAATATAACGCTAAGGACATAATGTCAAAACTTCTATGTCCCCCAGCCAAATTCCGATAATTTCTCACAACGTGGCGCTTTTACACCATTACACAATTCAGCCAAGAAAGTGCATGCTGGGATCGCTGGTGCACAGTTGTATAAAAACACAAGACAAGGGGATGAAACACTCGCTCAGAATGAAATGTTTCAACACCAAACACCATAAAACCAGTGAGTGTGTGATGTGGGTCCAGAAAGATTTTACTGCTCTGTGGGGTGAGGCATAAAACCTTGTGTATCCCACCCCCACACTGATGTTAGTGTCAAAGCAGAGAAACATGGCATCTGTGCCAGCACAGAGGTGAATAGGCATCTCTTGGACTCGGCTTCCATGTTAATTCTAATTTTATGCCTATAAATTGGTGAAAACAACACCAGTGTGAAATGCTTCCTTACAAGTTATTTAGACTAAAATTCTGAGGTCTAAACATTTTATGACAGACCTGTTAGTATGGAGAAATGGAGTATCTGTTTGTGCATCTGCCAGTTAGGCCAACATCACAGATACTCAACCCCTACCAGGATGCAATTAACAGCATTAATATTATATGACTGGCATTTACAGATATAACGACTGTTTACACTTTATTATCCTTCTGCTTCTGCTTAGTCTATTGTATACTGATAGTGACGCACAAATATAAAAAAAAGGTTAATAAACTAGGCAAATGTTAAACTTTTTATACATTAAATAATTTAAAATTAAACATTACATTTTTTTTAACCAAGTGTGGATTGAAAAACAACTTGATGATATAAAGTATGAAATTCCAAGATTTGCTAAAGATTACATGCATCCATGTTATTAAATTATTAGTTACATGTTAAAGAATAACTTTATGTATGGATCACTTACTGTAAAGTATTATAAAAGTAAAAATAGGATTGCACAATTAATAATAATAATCAATCATCAGGTCTAATTTCTGAAAAATAAAGATAAAAATACCGAACAGACACTACACTTTAAAAAGATTGAATATCAGAAACTTTGACATGCAGAAAAAGCAAGATGCGTGTGAAATTATCCAGAACAAGGTTAAATCCCACTTTTTACTAGAAATTACATCAAGAAGGCATTTAGTGTATATATTTATATAAATTCTATTAATATAAATCTATTTAAAATATAAACATTACATATTTTTTTTCTAAAATATACATGCAATTGTTTGTATTTATATTTACATAAAAAAACAGTAGGCCCGGAATTTTCAATTTCAGTCAAGAATTTTCATTTCAGCACATCACTCAAACGTTCAGTTGTTCTGGGAATCAGGGAATAACCGATACATCACTCAAATGTATGGCTGCTGAATCTGGGATTAAGGGAATAAACAACAATGAATATGTCTGATATATAGGATGATCCAGAATAGATCCCAGGGTGCACTGGAGGCAGAAGGGTGGCGGGGGGTTGTCTGTATAGGATTTGAAGGTTGACGTGAGGTGCAGTCAGACCCCTGTTCTCCAGGCCGGCTTGCTATTCCCATCACCTCCCCCTGTCCTCCTGCTGAGACATGGCGACTGGGTGAAACAATGCTTCCATTATCCACCGTCCCTCCCCAGCATCCAAAGAGCAACGTGTAGGGAGCCTCATTCGATTAAACCCAACACTCTCTCATTTATCACTCACCCTTAAATGTAGGCTGGAGCGTGGAGCACACACAACACAAGAGGTGCTGAGTAGGACATGGGTACATCCTCGGCGCAGTCACATCGGACTCCCGTTTGCCTTAAATATCCTCGAAATTTGCTTATCTTCCAATGCAGATGTACACTTCGCTTGTCCTTAATTCTGAAATATTGCTTGGGTTTATTAAAAAACACAAACATGATCCATTACAGCTCCCTTTGCTACCCTCGCGCACCCACATACGTGAAGCAAACGCATTAGGATCCGACAGCCATTTGTTTGCATCCACTTTACAAGCTTCTGGGAGGTTCCACTTGGTATCAGGTTCGTCAAAATTTGTAATAACTTAATGTGACCTAAACTAGGTCACGGGCAAATTTGGAGTTGCAAAGCAAAGTAGAGAGAACATGAAAAGAACAAAAAACGTAAAGTATTTTAATTCGTATTCGCATTTTGAAGTCTACTGGAATTACGAATAACATGGTACACTAAGAGAGAAAAAAAAAAATTACAACAGAATGTTTGCCATGAGAACGTCATGTCTCATCAGTCAAAACAACACAAATACTGGCTCATCTAGCATATGGTGCGCCTTTGATGACAATGACAACATTATGCACTCTCTTTTTTGGTCACATTATATAAAACATGCATTAACCATCAGTTAACATTATTTCCCTCCAGATTAATACTATTTGTGACTAATGCTCCTCGTTACATTCGTTAAACATTGCTGTATTAGTGCCTCGTCCACCATGAGGGTTTTCTCTAATGCTTAGCTGGCTACTGGCCTACCACGGTGATTGCAGGCTGGCCTGATTCCAGTTCCTGTACCCTGCCCAGGAGAAAGAGAGACACCACAGCATCCTCCTCTTCCTCTACCCGGTTTCTCCCAGACACAATGCTGGCACCCTGACAAGACCCATTTGATCAAGACAACTCTGTCACTCAATGACTACTGCACTAAAAATGAATAACAATATGTTTTAATATTTCAGACATTTGTGGAAGTATATCTGTTGTTCTGTTTCTTAGCAAACAGACAGAAAACCAGAAAACAGGAACAAATCATTCAAATAATTTCCCCAACTGCATAACCAGACACAGATACTCTATTCAGAAGACAATACCTTGGCTTCACTCTCACTTATCATCCGTTTCTCTTCTCTGTTTAGTTAATAAAAAGCTCTAAAATGTTATTTTTAAACCATTGGCTTACTGAAAATAGACTAAAAACCTTTCCAGATTGGCTGTGTTGGCACTTGCCCAGGCTATTGTGAGGGGCAGATTGTGACACCAGCCGCTAAGCGCCGCATTCCCAGTCTGCTTACTGTGTAGTCAGCTAGATGAGAGTTTTAAAGACGAAGAGCCATAAGGGCAGCCACCGAAACGCACCGCAACTCCGTCTTCCCGAGATGGCCCGTGCGGTGCCTCTGTAAAAATACTGTCTTTGGCAGTCTGCCACAGGATTCAGGCAAAAGCAACCTCTCCGACAACCACGGGTCATTCTCATCTGAGGTGTGCCGCTTAAACAGTGCAAACATGCCATGGGTCGAGGTGATGCAGTTAACGCCCGTGTGGGATGCTGGGAATTCAGAGCGTGGCATAGACGGCATAATTTTGCTGTGATTTGATCGACTGGAACAAATCTGACATATGTGGCATCCTGATTTCATAAACGCACAGTACAAATCAACAATTTTCTCCCATCAGTAAATTTATATAAATAAAATGTACATCATTATCAACTATAATTGTTGCCTTTTTATGTGCACAGGCTGTAGCAGGAAATCTGTGTATAATAATCCTGTGTAAAGCCATTATGTGACCGATAGCACAGACATAAGCCATGAGGACCTCCACTCAGTTATAAGTCTGACCCAGTCACATTAAACACACCATTTTTTACATTTATTGGCCTATAGAGGGATAACTAAGAGAGACATATTGACTTAAAACATTGTTAATAGTCAAAGTGTCATTAAGGGATCCTTCTTTATAACTCACACAGCAGGGTGTCCAAAAATGATCTGGAGTGATGCACTGTGCTTTGTGGCCACAGCAGTGATTTTCTGCATACAAATCCACAACGAAGGACACAACGCAAAGGATAAGAGAGTGAGGGAGGGTGTTAGAGGGTGTAAAGAGGGAAAAAAAACTTCTGAAAGTTGGGCCATTCATGTGAACGGAGTTCAGAGAATTTGCAGGCAGAGTGAAAAAGATATTTTATGCAGGCACATAGCTGTATTCAGTGGGGGTAGGCCGAAACGGCTACATGGAGACTACAAAGCGTGGCTCCCATGGCTCATGAATAAGTCGAGGAAATGATCAGAAAAAAGGAGGAAAAAATTGAGAGATGTTTAGACAGATGGGCACTTAAAGCAACTAGGAAGCGGCAAAAAAAACCTCTAATGCAACTTCAAATTCACCTAATAATTGATCTTTATTCTCTCTTTCTATCCACCAAGAAAGGTTAGATCAAATCTGATGTGTTATGAGAGCCTGTCAAAGAAACATCAAAGGACGTAGCTGCTTGGAGCCCCCCAGATTAAATTAAATTGCTATCAAGAGAATCGGTTAAAGAGAGAAAAAGAGGGAGTCATGGAATCAAATAAAGGACTTTCAAAAAAGACTGGGGCACAAAAAGAAAATAAATCGCAGAGGGAATTTTTGTCTCTCTTGGACCAAAAAAAAAAAAAAAAAAACGTGCAGTAGATATTTGAGTAAAACATGTTCCGCAATATTTTTGGAAATATGATTTGATGAGATTCTGGCAAACATTTTTCCCTCTAGGCCTTTAATGTAATATCAAATGTTGCCTTGCTGGGGACAAGATGATATTATGAATTTAGAGAACATGATTTATTAATGCCAAGCTCTGTATCAAATGTCTGAAGCGCATGAGTAATTATTTGCAAAAAAAACAGGAAATTAAATAGTAAGATTAAATCCAATAAGTGATTTTACTTGCCTTTACTAAGCATCTCATACAGAGACCTATTTTTAAACATTCTGATAAAAAAAAGAAAATTCAGATCAAAGCTGAGAAGTCGCTACTGTCTTTAGACTGAGGAGTATGGCACTGGCTGCTCTACCAAACCTCATTCATCATATTCACCGTATCACGGTCTCTCTGTAGTGATCATAATCCATTTCCACAGCTAGCGTCCCCTACGGCCAGGCTTCTCTCCACAGGACCAACAAACAGAGGTTAGGGGAAGCCAACCTTCTGCTTAACTGTTTTTCACACTATAAACCAATGCTTTGGTTCACACCCTCGCCCCGTGCCAGTCATATGCTCACATGTGAGAGAGAAAAAGCACTGATAGAATAAAAATCCACGCAATATCTATAGAATGAATTGGATTTAGGTGAAAAATTTACCAGTGTTGCGGCATTAACCCCTTTGGAATCCATCCATGGGCCTCTTCGCAGTCTGTTGTAACCCCCGTTCTGCTTGCAGTCGATGGTGAAGAAACACAGCTCCTGAGAAAATAAATCAGGTGCGAGTCAAATTAGTAAGATCTTACGTTCCTAGCCGCAGAGAAACGAAAACTAAATTTGGTAGATGGACCTCGATTTCTAATCAGATTTGTCAGCAGATCAGCAGCCCACCACAGCTAAATCTACTCTTCCAAAGGAAGCATCACCTAAAATATCCTGAATAAAGATGACTGAAATTCTTGTTACTAAAACAGCAGTCACTGTTATCCTTTATTACAATAATAACATACCTGTATTGTTGTACAGAGTGGGTGCAATTTTGCTTTGATGGATTTTAAGGTGGTAATGATTATGAATGTGGTCACATTGTATTTAGAGCACTTGTCATGTTTAGATTCTTCATTATCTATAATAATCAGGAGTGTATTTGCTTAATTAAAATGAAATACAAAAGAATCTCTGCATGAAAAGTTTCAGGTGAGTAGAAAAGCCCAGTAGAGACATTACTTAAAGCAATATATAATTTTCTCGAAACTGTTGTGTTCATGTGACCCCCAAATGCCATTTTTCATTTATAGAATTATCTGTAGCTGTGAAGTGCAGCTTGAAACCACAGCACCACACAAAGAGCCGCACTGCAAGGTAAACATGCCCCCATCTGACCTTTAGGGGGGTGTGTGATTGTGCCAGCGTCGCCATTAACGTAAACACCTGTGTTACAGGCAGGGGTTGGCAGCACCGGCTCTATGGACCAACATTGATTTCCACTTAAGCTCAATACAGCTACTGTGCACCTCTGCCTCAGAACTGGCAATATTTATCCAGGGGCCAATAGGGGACATCCTATTGTGGTGCAGGCAGAAGGACAAAGGCAGCCACAATGGCTAAGAATCATCCCACCTGTTGACACCAAGCTTCTTCCCTAGCTTATTCATCCAGGCTCCTCAGGGGAGCTCTGTCTGGATCCTTTTTGTCCATCCTTGGTGTACCACTCTTTTTTTCTTGATCTGACTTCTCAAGCACTTCTGACTGACAGAGAAATACTTTTTATTGTCATGTTGTAAGCATTACAATAGGTTTCAGAAAGGACAAACAACTAGGATGAATGTATATGACCACAAACCAATTCGTTGGTAGATCTGAACGAGATTAAAATACTATTTTATTATATAAAAACATTTGACAAAATGATTTTGTTTTTAATAAATTGATCATTTTAGAATATAAAGGTCAGGGTTACTTTTATTATATCACTCAATTCTCATCTTATCAAAAGCTTAGGGTCAGTGTGGTTTAAGAAATGAATACTGTTATTTGGCAATGATTAATTAAATTGATTGAAAAGTAAAACCATTTATTGATGTTTCTTGTAGTAAACAAGAATATGTTTATGCAAAGATATTAAATAGTTTAAATAAATTTAAAGACATTATAAATTCAACTACAACCTTTGACTTAAGTTAAACATGAAATTCACGTTATTAAATTGTTACAGCAAGTATCTAGCCCAGTATCTGTGACCAGCAGCACTTGCTACATGGTGATGGATGGACCAGAATCTCTTCAGGTGGGCAATGGTAACCTGGTGACCTTTGTAGAGGAATTTCTCAAGCAAAGGTCAAGCGGCAGGAGCGAGGAAGCATGACATGTGTCTAGGCTTCACAGTACAGATTAATGCATGCCTCCCTTGTCCCAAAATGAATTTACCAGCCCAGACACCACAGGGAGCACCATACCACAGGAGGGCACTCTGAAATGTAATCAATAGCAAAACAAAGATGCCAGAATTGGAGATATTTGCAGTGAGAGTTCTCCCTATTTTTCTGCTCATCCTGAATCCCAAATTAGTAGATTCACAGCCATGACGACTGCTGAGACAGCAGGGGTGGGATCTGGGTCAGACCAATGGAAAGCCATCTTGATCATAACCCCAGCCAATAGAGATGGGCACCACAATGGAGAGACAAACAGCCTAAAATCTCAAATCACCATGCAGTGCTGATCAATTCATTCAGTCAAAGCCAGAATGAAACTCTTTCTGCGCCAGCATAAAAAAAAATTAAATAAATAAACCAGACCCACCACAAGCATGTTTGATCACTTTTACAAAACTTTCATGGCCCCCAGAATTTGGTTGTATGATGATAAGAGCATGCAATACAGAGCATCTTCTTTCAAATCAAATAAAAAATGTTTTATATAGCTTCATCATAACTTGGGTATTCATTTGCATAAAAAAAGAAAGGCATAATGGTGAACAGAAAGTGGATTTCACTTAATGTAGTCACTATAGTCGTGAGTGGAAAAAAAATAACAATTGGGTCTAAATTTAATTCTTCCCTTGTAATGTTGTCATGTTGACGTGAATGGACAGGAATAAGTTACGTGACAAATACAATACACGCAGAACAATTTATTTGTAAGGATGTCATCTATTCAATTTATGTTGAGGTCCATTTTCTTATATTGGTTCTTTCTTTCCATGCTGCAAGGATGTGGCTAATTGCTCTGCTAAACCACTAACAGTCATATATACATAGGCATCTGTAAGCTGTTATGATATAGCTACTCACAGACCTCCTGGCAGGCACTTCAAAGATGTGCCACTTAAATCTATTAACACACAGAAACAAAATCAGACACCACAAAGAACGCCCCACCACCCGCCTTAATAAACACACACCCAAACACACGGTACACTCCACACTGCCTCCTGCACAACCGCATCTGAGCCGCACATCAAAAAAAAAAAAATAATAATACATCCAAAGTGTTCTGGAAAACCTACAGGAACAGACACTGAATAAAATAGCTGTTTATAGCGTATGTAGGGCATTATAGCAGTTTTGAATCATCTTCTGTACCTCCTAAACATCATTATAAATATCAGACATTAGAAGGAAGAAAACACTGATCATTTAGAGATTAAATTCACAATTATATGTGGAATTTCATCATGATTAAGGCAGCAATCCATTCAGTCCATGTCATGCCTGATCCACTAAGTGAAAGAGAAGAATCAGAGGAAGATATAGAGGGATGGAGATGAGAGGAATAGAAAATCATTTTGTTACCAAGGCGTAGGGATGGAGAATTAGGATTCTTTTTAACAATTCCTTAAATGGATAGTTAACACAAAATTTTGTCATCATTTACTCACCCTTACATCGTTCCAAACCTGTACGACTTACATTAAGTTGAACGCAAAATTATTCTTTTTATTATCAAAATGATTTATATTTTAAATAATTGAACAACTGATGGTCCCCAGTGACCGCAAAATATCTTCTTTTGTGTTCAACATAACAGACATTAAATTTAAATAGCCTTTTTTTTGTTTACTGTTTATAGATCCCTACTTTTGAATCATTTATCTAAATTTTGGAACTGGACCTGACTATCATTTGACTCTGAAAAAATAGAACTGAAGTCGAGTAAACAGAAATACATTTGCCAAGGGCAGATAACAGGTATTCAAAAAAAAAAAAAAAAAAAAAAAAAAGAAAAACACTGCCTCATTGCTTTAAAACTATATTCAATCACAGAGAAGTAACATTTCAATCATGTTAGTTTTTTTCAGGGAGTAGAGAATAGGGTCAACAAGAGCAAAGAACAGAAGCATCTGACAACAGAAGGAGGCATTTAATGAATATTATCAGCTGCCGAATAACCTGCAACTACAGAATACAGTCAACAATACAGACAATTGCACATAAGCGTTCAGAGGCACTGTTGCCAATGAACACTAGTTTAACAATGAACATTAATATAGAGGATTATTTAAACATTTATAATTTGTTTCAAGCGGAAAAAAAACATGCAGAGTTCAATCCTTCGTGTATAATGTCTATGCTAGCATCAGTACCATGCTATATGTGATGGGCCAAATCACAGCTAACACTTTCCTAAATCTAACATTACAAGCTGGCTCTTAAGTTTGATGCTATACCTGTATTCAAGCACAGAGGGTGACTGGACAATAAAAAAAAAAAAAAAAAGCGAGGAAAAAAGGGAGAGAAGGTACATGTCCCATCATCTATTTTTATGCTTCTTTTAATTTACATTTCCCTGCCCAGCTGATAAAACCGGACAGGGAACACAAGGACGCTGACACTGTGATATCTGGCGGGCGGCAGAGGTCAGCTTTTAACCTGTCAAAAGCGCAGTACTTATTAGAATAAATCTCCAGACTCACCAAAGGGCAGCACTGGCCCCTGGTTCTGGCTGACCCAAGGTGGGCTGGAGAGGGGCAGAGGGCCTGTTCTCTGATGTGCAGGTATGAACCGAGTGTCCATAAGTGTCCCGTTTTGCGGAGATGAGGGGAAAGAGAAGAGAGGGAGCTGGAAAGGTGTAAGAGTTGATGGGCAGCACAAAACATTAAGGCAAGGTAACACTTTAAATGCAGGTAAACTTAATAAAACAAAACAAACCCTCAGAGAAATATAACAACTCAAATATATTAAACCATAGAAACCTCAAAAATAGAAAAAAACTAACAAAAATAAATACTATATTTTAAGGTAAATGTGGGAGACAAGATAAAATTCACATTGACCCATTGAGGCAAGGATGGCATTTTCAATCAGGGAAGTACGTCAGAGAAAAACAAATGTGCCCAATCCCTACAAAAATATTGATTTAAGACAATGTACTGATAAGGGTTTTTGGACATTGGAAAATATGATTAAAACGTAATAAATATCATGAACATTCATCCAGGAGTTAGGTTCCAACCTTTCCAATTTTTATGTTTCAGGATTTGGCTTTAATTAGAGATATTGCATATAAAATATCAAGGAATACACACATATTAACAAAGGAGAGCCTAGGAACATTTATATTGTACTGTATGTCCTGTCCAATCAACATTTTTACAGAAAAGTAGGTTTTAAAGCGCATAAAAAGCTATCAGCCATTGCAAAATATTTCAAATGTAATTTCCACCAACGTCATTGCCAAGATGAGTAATTAATAAAAAAAATTACTTCAGGTGGGGGTAAAAATAAATATTATTGTACAATGCGATGTCCACATTTGGACACTGTTAATGACTAAATCAAGTTTACTATCTGAAAGCAAACAAACAGTAAGTTAAGTGAGAAACATGCATCTAAAGTAAAAGGTAGAGTGGAGAGACAACTCTCTATCAAATGTAGATAATTTCCCTAAAAAAACTGACGACCTCTGACCCCACCAAAGAGGATGAAAGCGAGAGATCGACATAAACGAAAGAGTGGAAAATCAGACAAACACCACACAGGAAGAGCTGGAGGCAATCGCTCGGCACTGAATCAACACTGTGTTAGTGCCCCCGAGAGAGAAACCCTGTCACCGCCACACCTGAGAAGCGCTCTCTGAAGCACCTATAACACAGCCAGAGGATATGACGCCTGTGCCAGGCTGCATGTCTGAGCTGCCCCTAAAACAGATCCAAAGCTTGAACTGTGTCTTCTCTTGAAGTGGGGGAGAATGAGGTCAGAGATGGAATCGAGCATAAATAGGGAAAAGTTCAACAAAATGGTGGCACAGGTTGAACAATGCAGCCATCATCAATCACTCAGGGCCGTTTCCTGCAGGAAGCATACTCACTCTGCTTCCCTACACGCTGCTACGACAGTAGGACCTGGTCACCCAGGTGACCCCCAGTGCCCCCTTGCTATGACATCAGAGGCCCTTGATGCTGTGCTGGCAGATACTGAGAGGAAGCCACTGGAGGTGGCATTTGCCACAGGGCCATGAAGTGCAGCCCACAATACTCAACAGGAAGCAGAAGCATATCAAATAGTAACAGAGAGCTTAACACAGAACTGTATGAAATAAAAACAAGCTCATAAAACGAACACACTCAAAGCTAGATTTTATTGTTTTCTCTTGAAGCAATATTTTTGGTATGTTAGAAGGTACATTGTAAAAAATTTGTATTGTCTGTTGGTTGGTTTGGTTATGTTTATGTTGCAAGTATTATGATCCTCTTTGCTAAATACACTACAAAGCAGTCTAAACTACTGTTCAAAGGTTTGGTGTCTGTAAGATTTCTTTAATGCTTTTGAAAAAAGTACATTACCAAGGCTGCATATATTTGACAAAAAATGCAGTATTTATTACTATGAAATATTTTTGTTTAATAATATGTTTAAAATATTGTTTTTAAGCATAAGGCCACTTGAAGAGAAAGATTAAAAAACTAACTACAAACAGAATTAAAAAAAACTATAAACCGCAGACTGAATCAATGTCTCAAATTTAATAAACTAACCTGTTTTAATATTTCTATGAAACCACTGCATTTGCTGTATAAGCAGACAGACCCCTTAAAAGATTTATTGAAGATAACACCCCTTGTGGCCTCCAATTAATTGAACTTAAAACGACTGTTGTTAAAACAACTTGAGGAGCTGTCACTTTTAGACAATAACGCAATTACATCAATGTGAGTTGTAGAAAGAGGATGGGAACACTTATAGAAAAGTAGCTGCAGGAAAGACAAAAAGGCACTGCTTCCTTCCACACAACAAGTGAGCCATGAGCTACCAACACTAGGCCTGAGAGCAAAGCACCTGCAAAAAAAAAGCATACTCTATGCTGCTTCTGATTGAAATTTGCTACAAAATGACTACTCAGTAGCAGACCAAAGAAAAAAAAAGCATACTTTAACAAATCCAAAAGTCAATTAAACACACGTGGCTTCGTCACTGAAGTTGACACCACTGAAGAAGATCAGAAAAAAAGGCTTTTTGATCTCCTGACCTGTGCTTCCTCTTCAGAGGAACACAGCATGACCCAAGCTCACCCCTGCTTTGGACAGAGAGAAGAACCCCTGTCTGTAGCTTTCAGGGCTGGACATCATTAGATGCTTAGTTAAAGACAGCCCTCAGTGCCTAAGAAAAAAAAGACTTCAGAACTTTCCGTTTCAGCCCTTTCTTTTCGATTCTGACACATCTATCTTCTCAAGGCCACTGGTTCACAACGGCTAATTCAATTTCACCCTGCTGCCCCAGCCGCCAGGTTGCAGAGACGTGCATCTACAAGATATGGCCTTGCAGCCACTGTTGGAGATTCAGGAGGATTTTGGAAGCCCTCAGGCGGCCTCGAATGTAATAGACACAGTTAACGAGATTGCAAAGGGGGCAGAGGAGGATGAGGCGCAGGTACAGCATGCCATGGGCTTCCTGCCCACCGGTGTGGTGAATGTACGGGCTAGACCACCCACATGGAGAACGAAGTCTCTTGCTCGGCAAACTTTTATCAGGAGGAGGCCGAAGTGTGTGCGACTCTCTCAAGGAGATTTGGAAGACTTAGAGGGGAAAATAGCGGGGGCAACATCTGTGTGGCGCACCATCGGCTTCGGTTCACTTATCGGAGCGCTTGCTCCCCGCACCAGATGTGACTCGGAGGTGGGCGTGTGTCGCGGAGAACGGCGGCGCAGCAGCGGGCAGCCCCCCTCTTCTCCTCTCAATACCTGACAGCTGCTGACCCAGAGGAGCAGAGGAAGAAGAGAAAATTAAAGTCAGACTGAGAAGAAAAGGAAAGAAATCACACTTTCTAAAATGCATTTCGGTTCCTGGAGGGCCACTGATAAGATGTGTCATTCCACAGGTCTAAGTGTGGCCGATCGCTGGAACGCAATAAGTTGGTTACCACCACCTCATTTGCATCTGGATGTGGAACCTCAAAACGAGGTCATTGTTGCTCATTTTAATAAATGCATAAAATTAATAAATAATGAGTATCAATTGGTCAATCTTTTGGCCATTTCATAATGTAATGCAATGTAATGTAATGTAATGTAATATGTCACCCTGAACCACAAAAGGCATCATTGGTGTATATGTAGCAATGGCCAATAATGCATTGCATGGGTCAAAATAAGTGATTTTTATTTAATGGCAAAAATCATTAGGTTATTAAGTAAAGATTATGGTAAATATATGAAAAAAAAATGTATTAGTAATATGCATTAGCAAGAACTGATTAGCAACAACTGCTGGCAGCCAAATACCGTGTGATCCTAACAAACCAGCTTGTAACCATCAATTACAATTCAAAATTTACAAAAAAAATCAAAACATTATTTCCTTTATGGTTTTGTTGACCAGGGTCACATATATTATATCATGTAATGTAATATAATATTAGGAACAAAAATCTAACTATTTTTAGCATAATTCTCTATTTTTACTCACAAATGCAGAGTCAGCCCCAATTTCAAGCCTTGACGAACAATCACACAATTAGACAAAAAAAATCTGCTGTGACGATGAAGAGACAAGATTGGAGGAGAAAAGAGAGAAGAAAGCCTTGCTGTGCTGAAACACACCCCTTCAGATGCTGGTGTATAGACCCTCAGCAGGAAACACTGCTGACTCCTGGAGAGAAGTGTGGGTGAACAATGCCCAGCGCAGAGAGGGAGTGTGTCACTGAAACCACAGGAATCAAAGGGACACTTATAGTTACCCCACGCGTCCACTATAACAAACACTTCCTGCCCTGTTTGCACAAACACGCTGAGAGCTTCCCATGTAAATGTAGCAGTCGATATGAATGTGTGGAGGTGTACAACTCAATCTACATTCAATCTGTACAGGCCTCTGTCTCGATCATTATGCACTGAAGAAGACACGAAAAAAAAACAGACCAAACATTTGCCAGCAGTTAGTCAGGCATACAGTCTCAAGTGGTTATAAAACAAAAACACCAATATGATACAAGACAGGGACATTTAATCAATTCGATCATTTTAAGAGAACTAAAGTAGTGTGACTATATTAATTATATTAAATTATATTATCTTATTTTAAACATGGCTCATTCAATTAGAGATTAGATTCACCATGTGTATTATGGAAGTTTTTAAGAACAGTGTCTAATAATAGAATACATTATTGGTATTGTTGGAAGAAATGCCACTGCCCATCACTCATTAAATGACAATTTTAAATCCCTATGTGTTTTATAAACGCTCTAAACAACCATGAAAGTAACATAAGATGCCAGACAGATAAATTAAATGCACATGCAACTGAAAAATACAGTGGCTAAGTATGTAAGTGCACAATGCCTGCAGGCATGATAAAATTTGAAAAAGTAATGCACATCACACATTGATTCTACTGGGAAAAGGGCACTGTCTTCCACTGAGATTGAATATTTTAAAACCAAAGCCAGACTTAAGTGTACCAGAATATCAGCTGAGCACTGGAGCAACATGACTAAACAATACCAGCAGAGAAGATCAAAAGCCATCTATGGCCAGGTGAAGCCATCCACCAGCAAAAAGAAATAGATTCTGGCTCTGAAATAAAGGCGTATGTCAGATATCTAATTGGTTAACACATGCTACAAGTATTACACTTACATCAGTTCCAACTACTGCCAATACTTTCACAACTCTGTGGTGCTGGTGACAGCCACAGTGTCTGCTAAATTATGTCTACCAGAGCCAACTTCACCACATTGAGTTAACAAAACCACACAAGTCCTTGATACCTGCAGCCGCAAGCCAAAAGGTAACACAGCGAGTTACAGCTGACACGCATGGACAGTTTTTGGAGATACTGCCGTGCTGTAAATGATCTAGAGAGCCTTCCATCTACTGAGTGTGAAGCTAAACACTGTTCTGAAGTCAGTTGAGAGACAAACATCATGAAAGCAGATAGGTTTGAGCCTCCAGCTCTGTCCATACCTCCTTCTGTGAGCAGACGCCTGATGAAAGACTCTGGTGACTTCACTCAAGCAATTGATCACATCAACAGACCTCACATCAAATGAGGTATGAAGTTAGCTTAATGCCCACCCTGAACTAGATACTCGGTCATTACAAAGCAAAGAAGGACCACCCTGTAGAAAAAAAAAAGAAATATGAAAAAGAGGTCAGGTACACGGTGGGCACAACCTATACAAAACTGCTAGCATAGAATGTGTCACAGATCGTGCATAAATTGAGTTTTATTAATAGAACAATGATAATGGCGGTTCGAATGAATCTGTGTCATTAACACAGTTCTGTTCAAAAGACTGCTATGAAGTCTTCTGCTTTGTGCCTACTGCTCAAACTGATTTACCATTGACAAAAAAAACCTTTTTAACCTTCCACTGGCCAATTATAAGGTATGCCGTCTGTCACATGATGCAATCAGTAGAGTGAGGTTAAACTTTTGCTTGTCTTTGATGTGAAAGAACACTAACGAGCTAACGGATTGACCAAAACAGCGGTACATCCTCTGAGACGAAACAAAACGAAATAAACAATTATATTTATTTAATATTGTATGGCTAAAAAAATAACGGCTTAAATAATAAAATCAATTTAATATATCAGTGAGAAAAAGGAATCAAGTGCACGCACGGACAGATCTTTGTTGTGCTGAAAGATTACGAATTGCTTCGAATGAATCTCATCTCTCATATGTTAAGATGCTTTTGTTAGAGTAGCCTTTCCACAGACTGTCAGAGGCACCCCGCCAATACTCTAATATAGCATGTAAAAAAGCCATAAAAGGCAGATCAAACCTGTCTAGAACTAGCTGGACTCCTGCCAAAAAGTCTACCCACCCGCCTCCCCTACCAAAAAAAAACAATGCTTTGCAAACAACAAATGACATTTTGTATAAAACCACATACATGAAAGCTCCCCTTGACGTCAGCATGTCCAGTTTCAAAACACTTTAACATGTAAAAGTGTTATTTAAAACTAATAAAATACGGTCTCGCATAGGAAAACAAATCCTTCACAGAGAAAACCCTTACAGGGTTGTATTTTTCTCTAAAATCTGTCCAGAGATCATCTCTTGCTTCAAAACACCCAACCAAAACAAAAATTTATAAAGTAATAATTTCAAAATGACCTCTGTCAGAGTTCAAAGGTCTCCATCTGTGTGTGAATTACAGTGACACAAAAGAGTGATGACCCTAGAACGGCTTCCCTGTGACTACCTGCTGCTCGAAAAACACTGGCCAGACATTAAACCCGAGTGCACTGAAAAGATCAAATGGGGCCAGCAAATACTCCTGATCTCAGATAAAATGGAAGGCCAGGAGGAGGAGTTCTTCCTTCAGGACATTTCAGACCAGATGCCGCCATCAGAGGCATCGAAGAAGAGAAATATGAGTCAGGCCACTGTGAGGAGAGAAAGGACAAAATACTGATTTTAACAAAATATGATGAAGTACATTACACTGTTACTGTGATGGCTGGTGATAATATTTCATGTTTAATATTTAAACGGACCCCATCCTGCTCCCAAAACCAAGTACATTTGCTAACTATTAAAATACTGGTCAAGTACTATAACTCACATAAAAATAATTAAAGAAAAAAAAAAACAAATTCACTCTTTCTTTTATTTTTCTGCGGAACAAAGATATTTTGAGAAATGTCAAAAATGTTTAGTTGCCAACATTCTTCTAAATAACCGTGTTCTGCAAAAAAAATAATAAACAGGTCTGATCAACATGAGAGTTAACAATTTTTGAGTGAACTACCTCTTTAAGCTACACTCCTATATTCACTCATTGTAAATTACTGATACAAATGTGCACATCGGACATCAGTGACATCAGGACACGCTCAAATTATCTCTGTTTATATTACACTCTGCTATCGCAAACATACGCAGCATCTGATCATCTGTGGTAAAGAGCTGACGGGGGCGTGAAATGTCCAGAATAGATCCTTCCTCCTTTCATTCATCCATTACCACATGGACGAGAGCAGAAGAACAAAGAGGTACGGAAGAAGATGAGTTGAGGAGCTCATGATTCTGATGTATAACATAAGAATGCGGAATGAGGCAGAAAGGCCACAGGGGCTGCAGTTGGAACATGAAAATGATCTTAACCATATATAATTGTAACAGTAGATTAGAAATATATAGTATCACATAGTAAAGCGGCACTGGTCACATAAAGCTTTTAAACTCAGAAGCTTACGGAATAAAAACACTAAGCGTTATGATTACCAAATTGTGCAGTTGAACATCTGGAGGAAACACAAAGTTTTATGTCCGGTTAAATCTCCTGATATCAAGAGAGCATAGTGTTGTTATTGTAAATGCCTTGGCCACATTTAACTTTAAACACAACATTCGCTTACAGAAAAATGCACAAATATTAAACACATGATGAAGATAAAGTAATGGTGGATCTATTCTTTACAAATAGAGAGAAGTCCTTGTAAGGTCAAATTATCACGAGTTTCAATTTTCAATTGCTACAATAACTTCATTTGGAATTTCTATTTCAATCTAACATTCAAATTTTGACCAACATACAGACATTATGAATCAGAGAAACAATTGTGCAGCCATCTTCAGAATTTTGTCTCTGTCTTTTGTTTTCGCAGTAGGTCTATAGCATCACTGTTCAAGATTAATTCGCTTGTGAGTGAATTTACTTATGGCAGAGTTAAAGCTATCGTGCACTGTAATGTTCAAAGCAGACACCATACCAAACGTCAGCAGACACAAACACAACACACAATTACGTAATGTTTTTAATTGTATAAAAGCAAGTCTTTTAGTGTTAAAAATATAGACATTTTATGTGATTTTAACATAAAAAAAGCAATGGCCACAAAGGCAGTTCTCCACTCACCCAACAACTTCATTAAGGATGAATTCCTAATTTAGAAGCCTGTTACGGGCGTTGTGTTCCTGTGTGAACCTCAGAGCTGGAGGAGACACCTGGCTCGATGCTTTCCTCTCCCCCTGACACTGCAGCTATCTCACTGTAAGCATCATTAATGCAAGCCTGTGTCCCACCTGCTGGAGGTGTGAGATTGACCTCTCCCCTTGGCCGGCAGTACTGCTGACACAGGCACCTGCCATGGCGCCCTGCCCCACACTGCAGTTCCCTGCGCTGGGCCGAACTTACTCCAACCTGCCCTGGCCGGCCCGGAAGTCAAATCCCATAGTACTTCATTATCTTAGCAGTTAAAGGACAACGTCTCTGCTCATCTGCTCTGTTTACTAAATTCTGCTTGAGAGAGATGAGTCATTCCAGATGACCTGAAATGGATCCCAATGATTAGGGTTGAACGCTGAATGCAACCAGTAAATTATTTAAAAGCATGCGAGCGAAATGTGCCACAACATAATAATAATGATACTTGAAATGAGTGGATATAGAAAATGTCACCATTATCACATAGATGTGAGGGCAACTGATAGCAATTGACAAGAATGATAAAAGCGCTTGTGAAAAGCCTATAATTTGGCCAAGACGTGGATTCTTTTCTTGGTAGCATTTTACTCTATGAACTTTCATATCCTGCTAAAGTGGTGCTATATTCTCCTGTTATCTTGCTTTTTAAAAACTGAACAGTTAGAGAAATCATTTTCATTCAGGCTAATGAATGCAAGTCTTTTCCATTTGTTGTTAATCAGCTAAATCATATTCAATTTGTTAGTTAGTACCTGTTCCAGCCATTTCATCCTAATTTCCACCAGCTCTTCACACCAGGATTTTGGACCACAAAACGACAGTGATATAATTGTTTTGTGCCAAAGACACTGAGCATTCGAGACTCCATATATACGGTGCCAGGTATCTCATCTTTGACTTAAATCTATCAGTACTAAGAATTCCTCCACAGCTCATTTTCTTTCAGTTATGCTTCAGTTTTATTTAAACGTGACACAAAAATAGAATTTGATTAGAGCTGATTTCAATCATAACACCATATGTTTAGAATCCTCACCATGTCTGAATGTCATTGCATGCCTGGTTAAAAACAGAACTATGTTACTTCAGCAGTCAGGATTACCTTAGTTTCAATCCCTTGAGAGTTTTTTTTTTTATACACCTCACCCAAATTTGTGGTTAAAAAAAAAAAATCACGAGAGTTATATGTTCAAACGCTACAAGGTCTCCATGAATTTAAAACGAACAGCCAAATTATTGCTGGGATTCATTCAATAACAATTCTTTAGACAAACCAATGTACAATTAGGCCTATTACCACAAGGAACCAACACTAGACATACTTTATATGCATAACTTCTTAGTAAGAAGTAGAAAGTAAACAAACAATCTACAGCTTCATTGCACCATTAAGGCAGAAAGAGGAAAATGATGAAACCATAATTACAAAGAAAACTCAGATCAAATTACAGCTAAAGCTCAAAATGTCATAGCTGTTTCTTGGCTACAAAGCTCAAGATAAACACAACAGATGTTCCGAAACATAATGATTAGCTACCTTTTAAAATGTAAATTTCCTATTGAAACTAGAAGTTAGGGCAGGATGTGTCACTTGTCACTGAACCTTTTCTGACAACTATGTCTATAGGCAATTATCCCTGAGGTTAAGGGAGAGTAAATGATGACAGCATTTTTTGGTTGTTCCACACCTTCAACCCAAAGTCAGAAGCATCAATGTTTCTCTCTCACAAAAACAAATCTTCTTGTCCTAATAAATGTCTGCCATGTCTTCTGTGAATCGCAAGGCGGGAACGTCAGTGTCTCTCAAGAAAATGGTCATGAGCACAACCATTACAGTCAGAATTGTACTCCTGGAAGCAAGGGTGAGAATAAACAGTTTAAAAAAAAAAACAAAATAAAGAAATTACTTTTGATCTGCAACAACTGCCCTCACCCCCAAGGAGGAATTGTTGTCTCTCATCTGTCAATCAAATATACATCCCTTTGAGACTCACCCAAGTGTAAACGCAACACTGCAATCACACCATACTGCCAAAATCCATACTCACTTTATATTTCAGAAATTAGTTGGTGTATACATCCACTGCACCCGAAGAAAATGCCCATGAGAACAATACAACTGGGCTCCACATTACATTTAAAGACATAAAAACCACATAATTTCTTGTATTTTTCACAGGGCCAGAAAAAGACTGTAGAAAGCAGAACGGCTCACAGTGATGCTCAGAGGCAGGCTGCTGGAGGAAATTATCCCTTTGATTGGGCCTTTGATACAGTATTAAAGAAGCCTGGCTTGGCACACCACAAACCATAGATTTAGTCTCATTAGCAGTCCATGGACTTGCACCTCAGTCTTGCTGCTCCTGTATGCTGCAACAAAGAGGAAGACAGAGGCAAAGGAGTCAAGATAAACCAGTCGCAGCAGCAACAGCAATCCAAATGCTAAAGACGCGTTTGTGAGATATAGATGACAGGCTGAAAATGTAAAAGCCAGCTCTACATATGGCCTTTGTCAGAAGCTGCTACCAAAGAGAAAGCTGTAGAAAAATCCTTGTGCAGCAGTTTGTGGGTATGCAGAAGTATCATACGCTCAAAAAAAAGAAAATAAATGAATAAAAATAGCATGCGCACAATAGAGTAAAACAAGGCTCATCATTGATACAAAGGCACAGTTGGCGACTTTCTTTTTTGGGGGATTTCAGGAAGTGCATAAATAAGGGGGCTATAAATGAATCAAATCCAAAAGCACTCTTACAACAATGTGTTTATGTTTTCCTTTTTCCCTAAATATGAATTAGCAAGCCATAAAAAGCTAAGAAAACACCACTGATAGGCATGCTTTCATCTTACACATTAAAGGACACGGGGGCGCAATAAAAACAAGTCTACTTCCTGTTGGGGCACTGAGGAGGTTATGAGGGTCTCTCCTCACATCTTTAGCCCACGCCTTGCGATGTGTTGGACGTGCCGTGATGTCCGTATGCAAATCACCACTAAGCATTCTTTTGAATTAGTGTTTTCAGAACACTGGCAGGCAGAACACGTCGACATTGATCGTTATTTACCTGCCACTGTTAACTATATAATGAAAGTATTAACAAATATTTTCTTCCACAGAGTGACGTACATCCAAGTGAAACTAATTACCCAAGGAGAAAAAAAATTTAGAGCTGGGCCTTGATTATATCCATTGGGTGTTGATTGTGGAGTTTAAAAGGAACTCTTTTTTTTGGAAATAGGCTCATTACCCAACTCCCCTAGAGTTAATAAGTTGAGTTTTACCATTTTGGAATCTATTCAGCCGATCTCCGGGTCTGGCAATAGCACTTTTAGCATAGCTTATCATAAATTAAATCCAACTAGACCAGAATTAGCATCATTGTGTGACTTTATTTTCTCATACACAGTAAATCTAAAAAAAAATGTCAGTTAATGTTTTTTAAAGGATCACAAATAATAAAACTGACCACAATCAAAAGTATCATACAAATGTATTCTCAACTTCGTGACATAGAGATCATTCTTTTGAGCTGGACATTTTTAGTGAACGTGTAAATGTGAATCTGACTATGGTTTTACTAAATAAGTGAATAACATAAGTCCTTTTATATGACCTAAAACCTGCCACGTATGCCCCACTTTTATAATACTTACACAGTGCATTTGCTTCATTTTTGAAGCTAAGAAATCATAAAAAGCCCTCAGAATCTTCACAACCCACTGAAGAAAAAGTAGTTCTGGTTGAGGGTAAGTAAATGACAGGATGTTTAGCTACTTATGCAGTACTAAATACTAAAGGCCACAAGAAGAGATCCATGCCTTTCTTTGTTAAGTGAAAGGATGTGCCTCTCCTCAGCTTGGATCGCTCCGAGATGAGAGGAGGAGGAGGACACAGTGTCACCCTGTGCGAATAAAGACAGCTTACAACTGAACCGGCCTTTGGAGGTGGCGCAGGATGAAAGAGGACTGACCGGGCCGGGGGTGCAGACCCAGAGAGAGAGAGCGAAAGAGTGAGAGAGAAGGGCTCCACTGCATGTAATTAAACATTCTCCGCCGGTTTTAGGCACAAGGGCTGAGACAGACGAGAGACCCCCTCCTTACGTCTCACACATACACATACACTCTTCCAAACACAAACACACTCCCACAAAACACACACTACGCCCCAACCAGCCGCAGTCCACCTGACAAGTGACAGCCCAATCTGATTAAATGCCAGAGGAGGAGGAGCCAGCCTGGCCTCCATGACAGGCCAAAAGTGATCACCATGGAGATACATAATTACAGCTGTCAACGCGTCCACCGTCCCGCTGGCATCACCCTGATTGCTCACAGCAATAATGATAGACAAAGCTTTGCATGCTCTCGCCCGCCTCAAAACACAATATAAGCATCCAGCTAACACGCAAAGCTCACATGAGCGCACAACAGTGGCATTTTAATTAGTTTTTTTTTTTTACCTACCTACTTTCTCTCTCTTTCCACACTACCTATACCCCCCCCTCCTTCACGTGGACAGGCCACAAGCGCAAGTGTTATTACATGAAGCTCCCGCTGTAGCATTAATTGAAGAAAGATATGGTGGGACAGAGGCGGTAGGGGGTAGAGCGCGTCCATTATCACTTGTGCCTTCAACAGGTCTCACGTTTGAAAACTGCAAATTGCAAAAACTTGCAAGGGCAAAATGTTTGACATTACTTGATCTGCAACCATATGGTGAAAACCTCCCTAAGAAGAAGAGAAGAAAATAAATGAATAAATATAGGAGGGGGAGGAAGGGTGGAAGAAGATGAGGGACAAACAAATCCAGTAAATAATTATTTAAATAGTGTAATTAACGTTTTTTTTTTTTTTTTTTACTTCAGAGGGGGGAATGTCAAGTGCTCTTTTCTTTTGGCCTCTCCTTTGTGGATGTCCTTGCCTCCTATGCTATATGTGACAGTGACAATAAACATACTAAAGATGTTAAAACTACCTCCTGCGGGACGCTTAGGGGCGAGACAAGTTCACGCTGGGTGTACACACTTCTTTTTTTTTTCCTCGCTGAAGGTTGATTTGAGTTTGTTTCTTTAATTAAGTTGGACTCACATACATATTGGGGAATTAGTTCATCCATTTAATTATTTTCCAGTGCAATTAACAAAGCTCTGTCACCTTATGGTTGCTCTCTTTGGAAGTGAATGTGACCTCAGGTGACAAAACGCATCAAGGCGCCTTTGCCTGTGCCCTTTAAAAACACCAACATTTGAAGAAAACAAAAGTGTCACATTTCTTTTGTTTCTACTTGAAAAATTACTGTTCTGTCATATTTGCAACTTAAGCACACCGTATCTCGACATTTTCTTAAAGATATTTATCTTCTTGATGTCCTTTAAAAGCATTGAACGTATCAAAGGTCATGAAAACATTGTTTCTAAAAAGATATTTTTCCTGGCAAACCTTCTACATTTTCGGAATCATCTGCTGCAAAAAAGAACAAACAATTTCATAGAGGTCCTTGCGGATGCTGTAAACTTTAAAGGGGACTGCGTATGGAAAATTTTAGAGAAGGATGTTATTGCAGCTGCTCCCATGCTTGATGCTGAAATGTCTGCTATTAATTACAGATTTACTTACAGCTGCTTGATGGTTTAAAAGACAAGATAAGAAAGGGGCAGGAAGGGACACTAGCCACATCAGGCCTTGTTATCACAAAACCTGACTTTGCATCATGCTGTTTTGTTTATGAAGAAGGGTCTTTGTATTGTTGCATGTAAGCAAAAACAAAATTGTTTTCCTTCCTCTAATATAATTTATATTAAAGTTGGCTATAGTTGAAATTCTTACAATCCACAAAAATGTAGACGTTCTAATAGTTCACATCTCATTAGCATACACAGGGACATAATGTTTACACATACATTTTTGTACATTTGATAAATGGCGAAACATATATATATTGATAGCATATAAAATGGAAAAGTATATATGCTTAAAAAAATGTGAATCATCTATATTCATTTATAAAATGCACCATTTTAGTTATACTAAACTATTACAATAATATTTGTAATGTTTTTTTAATGAGACAAGAATGTTCATTCATTTTAAAGTTTAGGATTGGATAATCCCTTAAAAAGTGTTGAATAAGGCATCAGAAATTCCACAGAATTAAACAATTATAAAGCAAAATTAGGCAAATGCTGTGAATAATGAGATGGTATGTTAATTAAAAATGTAATTACTGTCATTATGTAAAGGCATAGTTCACCCAAAAATAAAAAATTCTGTTATTATTTATTCACCTTCATTGTTTCAAACCTGTGGAAAGAAAAAAAAGAACGTGAGTAAATGATAGAATTTTTATTTAGGGTGGACTATCCCTTCAAAGATTCTGTAAAATCAAAGTATACATAGTTTACAAAGTATTCAAAGAACTGCACCACAAGATTCTCAATTTTCCATCTGTTTCACATCACCTCTCAAAATAATAAAATGAAGGTATGTAAACAAAACAAAATATAGAAAGTTTTGGACATTTGTAATCTATATTAAGCACCCTCCGCAATATTTCAATCATTAAACAGCACGACAAAACATTGTACAAACACTTAAAGTGCTGAAATATATTTAAAACGGTGATTCAAAAAAGATGATATTGAGTATTCACCATATTAAAAATGCATAGTCTGGAATATGAATGCAATCCACTTCATAAAACGATTCAGTGTTTTCCTTCTAATGGTTTTCTATGGGAAACCATTTAATGTGAAACCCTGCACACTGTGTTTATATTCTGACTTCTGACTTAAATATACCATCTATATATATCATCAACATGGTGTTTACTGAATTTCTATTTAATATGTGTTTTACTACATTATTACTTGATGCGTAAAAAAACATTTTTAGGTTAGTCGAGTAAAGCTTTGTGGTGCTTTAAAGCTGTGACGTCACGTGAAAACTATAAATTAATTCTATGAATAAAAAAATTATTTGTTGATATTTGCATACCTATAAAGAAAAGTTCATTTAGATGCTGTCAATGTATTTTACGGGTACTATTGATAACACATTTCAACAGATAACTTATAAAAACTTCATCACATGTGCTCAGGTAGGGCCCTATGAAGGCACACACAGGAAACTTTGCAATGCACGGATGTGTCTTTACGTGTTGCTGAGGGGGGTGGCAATGCCATTAACTAGCAGGTAAGAACCCTGTGGCCCCTTGAGGCAGAGCTCCTGACAATCAGGGAACAGGACTGGCACATTTGCAGGGATCCTGAGAGGAAGCAGAAAGCAAAGGAAACATTAACTGTTAAATAAAACACAGGAAGCAGGGTTAACTACCACTCCTCAGAGCTAAAGCCATTGGCGGGTCTATTTTTGCCCAATTATCCTTGGTTAACAGGATTAATTACCACTACCGCTTTTCTTTTCGCTCCTTCTCAGTCAGCGACTAATAAATCTGCAACTAGCTCTCACAGACTGGGAAGGCCATCATAATTAGCATAACAAGTCACAAAATCATTACAGGCCTAAATTGCTTACAGAGACAATCAACACAGACCTACAGGATGTAGTATGGACGGGGTTTGTTTTTTTTGGGGGCAGTTTAATTGAATAAAAATGTTGTGTGGTGGTCCTGAAAGCTAAACCACATGAGGAGGCGGGGCAAAGGGGCTGATTGACAGAGACTTCAGCCGTCAGCCACGCCTACTTCAGACATGAGGCTCCATTAGCAGCAGATGGAGAGTGTGTATGAGAAAGAGAGAAAACAGTGTTTGTATATGTGTGTGTGACCATTCATTCCCCTGCCAAATTATTTGTCATTTTACTCAAATACAAATGCTAGATTGCAGTTGTCATCTGTTCTTTTTCATTTCCAATGAAACCTAAAAGTAATTGTGGCATGAACAAAAGCCTTTTTAAAAATGAAATATGACATTTGTCTAAATATTACATTTTCTGTACTTGGTACCAGTGATTTTACTTCATTCATCCACACTGTCCTGATACTTTATTCATATACGTAACTGCACATACAGCGTGATGTTCATTTGTATTAAAATATTTTACTTCGAAACCAAGGTGAATTCCACTGTTTGACATTGAGTCAAAAAACTGTCCAATTAACCTGAATTCGTAATATTGATCTACAAAACTGTACCAAAGTCATTTCTAAATGCAAATTATTGCCATGATACTTCTTGGAAACTATAAATCATATCGTCCTCCCATTCAGGCCTGCATGGATCTTAAAATGGATGACTGGTTCTCAGTTCTGTTGCTACTGAATTCTGTAACTACTTCAAAGTGATCATTGGTCTCTTTGAGGCTTTTTCCATAAGTCTCTTTGTTTTACACAGAGTTTGAGAGACAACCTTTCCTAGGCAATGCCTGGGTGGTTTGATTCACTTCCACTTAAATCAACAATGCCCAATGGGACTTTCAAACACTTTAGTGTTGGTTTGTAGTCTTTTACGCATCTGTTTTGGCTTTTCTCCATGATTTTGAGATATGAGTTTGAAGGACAGTTACGAAAAATGAAGCTTAAATGTCTCAGTTCTCGTTTCATTTAAAAAAATGTGGCTGATATTTTAGTGGCACACAGGTAGACACAATCGTGTTCGTGTTAGGGCAGTTGTACTAACTCAACAGATCCTGCAACACAATCACATAATCTTATGAATCACATATTTATTTCGTTTTATTTCATTTATTCACTAAAGCTAGTAAAAGCATTTTCAAAATGCCATTAAAAGCATGTTTCCGTGCGTGTTTGGAACTAAAATAAAACACAGAAAATTACAGAATTAATGGGATAATTTAATAAAAATTACAAATTGTTCGATTTTTTTTTTGCCTCAAAAATGTTTACTTTTTACAAAGCCTATAATGAACTAAATTAATATATCTTGTGACCTTAATGCATAAATGCAAAAACTATAAATGGCTGCTTGATTACATTTTCCCCAGATGATTAATTAAACACTGAAAAATATTCAAGCTAATTTTATTCAAAAACATCTATTACTTTAGAAAACTATTGTCCTTCGCCATCAATTTTTCATTATTTCCTCTGACAACAGCCTACTAATTATTTGTGTTTATTAGGACAGAGAATGAATTGAATGCAGACAGCATTAGAAGTGTGAAGATAATAAATGCCAGAAAATGCTTTTAACTTTTCAGTATGTTCGGAGGGTTGCTTCTAACGGCACAATGAACATAACATCACATATGTACAGCATTACAGCTGTCTGTTTGACAGCTTCCATCATCTTGTACAGACCAGCCCATGTTTGCCTATTAAACTTTATGAATCCATTAAGAGCCCAAGTAAGCCAGTCACATGGTCATTAATTTCCCTCATAATATTTTCACAGTATATAAAATGTTGAAACCTCGTGAGACCAAATGAGATCCAACATGAGGTCCAACATTACTTTGAAAGTAATCGGCATGTTTGTTTTAACAGCTGCATTAATTGCTATGCCCAATTTAGATTTCTTATTTTAAGATACTATAACATTATGTATGCATTTCACAAAGACTGAAACTTACATATTTGATTTACAAACTACAGCAGTAGCAAAACTCTAACTCATACTATGACAAAGTTTTCTCAAATAGCTACTTGCATCTGTACTAAAACTCACGGTTCTTGCTTAGATGCATTCACACTATTCTGCTCATAGTCACAGAAAACCATGTCAGCCAGCGCTGGTATTCCTTTGGTGACAGACTGGCTGGTCTGTGGCCGAGCTGACTGCATGCGGCCTGTGCCAAATCTAACACTATCGAGTCTGGGAGAGGACACGGCGCAGCCAGCAGCTGCCAACCAGTTTAGCTCTAGCCTCCTCCATTCGCCTGCTTTCACTAACCTGTCCTGACAAGTAACCAGATTAGCGTAGTCTTCCATCAGTGCAGGGGAGCAGAAAGAACAGATGGATCTTCCTGTATCACTCCCCCCTCGGCTCGGAGCTCACCACCGCAGTGCTTAGCTCGCACAATGGCTGGGGCCCGGCCTCGTCGCAATCGATGTGCTGAGTTAATTGTTGCTAACAGCTTTGCATAATGCTGTTCGGGGAATACCGATCTCCGGCTTCATATTCCCCTATCCACCCGTCTTCTACCCGCAAACCACGAGCGCCTCACAAACCGGGAAAATTGGCAGCCGCGTTTAGCCGAACGCCCACTTCCGAGGGAGATCAGAGACCTGGACGATTAGGAAATGCTAGACAGTTTCGGATGATTGAATTACAGCCATTTATATACATTGCTGGTGTTTACACAACGCCACAACAATGACACACGTGCAGCAAACGAGACACGGCGATGCCAAGGAAATAATTGAATGAATAATGTCAGAGGTGGAAAAACGGAGGAAAAGAGAGCAGACGGAGAAAACAAACGGCAATTTATAACACTTGTCATCTGCCGGGAAAAACTGAGCTTGTCTTTTTACAGTTTCTCTGGTATGTATCACTAAGTTTGCTCAAGTGAGCAGATGGGCGCGCTAATTAGCTCAGTTCATGCCGTAAGTTTGTTTATAAAGAGAGAATGGGAAGCAGACATTTTGACACATTTTATTAACATATCATACCTTAAAGCTCTGCCTCCTGATACCCAGAAGGCTTTTTAGTGTTTTCCATTTATGCATACACACACACATACAGATGGCCTCCATCACCAAACATACACATGCACGCACGCACACACACACACACATATATATATGCACAGGTCTAGCAGCTATAACCTCTTAGGAAGCTTGAAAATGAAACATATACGTGCATGCTATTTACATTCTTGCATTTAGACAGTGATTTTATCCTGAGGGGCTTTAAGTAGACTCAGATGTTTCCTTGGAATCAAAACCTTGGTGTTACTAGTGATAGGTGTGTAATACTTGTCACCTGACAATCTTTCCTTGCTCTTTATGTTCACATTGAAGAGATGATGTCACCGGCAGGGAAGCATGGAGTGTGTCTCTCAAGGCCGGGGGATTCCTGCACGCTGTCATCTGTGTCGCACAGAATACCCACTGCGCCTCTCTCTCGCACACACTCTTTCTCTGGCCGGCCTGCTCTGCTCTGACTAAACAGACGACATGTTTAGTACCATCTCACTCTTAGTTGTTCGCACACCAATTACAGTTATAAAAACCCTCAGAATAATCAGAGACTATGGTGTATTTTCAGATCTGATGTAATAAAACTATTTAAAATATAGCGCAATTAATAATAATAATAAATAAAAAAAACAAACAAGTGTGGAGGTTAGACTGGCCAACAATGAAAAAATATGTTATTGCATGTGAAAGAATGAATGCAAAATAAATCTCTATAGATAGGCCAGTGATGTTCAATGATAAGGAAATATATTTAAATCATGACTTAAACTCTGTGTAGCTTAGTATGGTGATGGATATGACAATGTTAATGTATTTGGTCTTGGCGGAATAGATCTGCTACAGTCTAGTACAGGACCTTGCTACTGCCAAAGCAAATGGTGAAAGAGTGGCGTGAGTATTTAAGACATACTGCTGCTGCACAAATAGCATAAAAATAACCTGTAGCAGATCTATACAGATGGAGCTGGGGAAGGTTTCAGAGAAAAACCTCTGAAAACACCTCAACTTTGGGGGAACGTGAAAAGCGATTGGATGCCTAGTTTCACGAATGAGTCAGTGCCAGAAAATTAAAGTGAAAGTGATGAAACCGAGTAAGTAAATGAAGGTGGCATAAACAAAAGAATGTTCTAATGATGTGTGATCTTACTCAAGCATTCTGATATGTGAATATTATCATGACGTGTGCCGCTTAAAATGAAGAAAGTTATCGATGTAACGACATTAAAAATGGTACGCAAGCACTGCTTTGTTCATATTTCATATATCTGTGTCTCTGTTCCGGTATCTCCGTTTGAATGATGAATATTTAATATTGATAGCTGTTGATATAGGCAGCTAACTTATCTCACACAGGCCCAGAATGCACGCGATTAGTTTGCTGTCAGCTGTAGTCTGTATGACGTCAACATCGTAGTTGGTTGGGGTCAGCTTGATGTGTCCCGACCTTTATATGGTTCTTTGGAAGACTTGATTCTGACTGGACAGTCATGACATTCTGAGGTATCTTATTCCGGTTATGTTATACTAAGTAATATTGTGGAAGAGTTTGGAAAACTGTATGGATTTAAAATAAAATATATTAAAATGCTTTCTTCTCAAAAAGAATTGTATGTCCTTATTTATGTGCACATCAGTGCAAATTACTGATGCAAATGTCCACTAAGCATTAAATGTAAATGTTCTTTTCTGAACATTTTCTAGGCTTGGAGCCGTTTTTCTTTGGTAAAGCAGCAACAACCATCTGCATGTACATTATCACTTACTTATCCACTTCTAAAATTTACTTTTTGTGAAGTCTAATCAATGATTTACTCGCCTGGCATGATAATGTAATAACTTTGAATTATCTTAATTCTGAGGATGTTCTCAGATATTTGATTAATTAATTGAATATGTAATTAATTTGATTAAAATGTAATTGATGTAATAGATATTGTTGTTCTTTAAAAAGTTATTTTTTCGTTTTTTGTTTGCTGCCTCCGCTACAAACTGCATTTGCTAGTCATGTAGATTGTGTTTCTCTTACAGCCATGACACTGTAGTGCTGACCAATCACGAAGTAGCATCATGATAATTGTGCTGAGAGAGGAGAAGTCAGGGTCATAAGTATATATCAACCCGTTTCATCATCCTCTGTATTGAATTACACCCATGTTTCTTTGTTTAAGGATGAGGAAAAATTTAATTTACTCAATTTGATTACAGGCTACTAAACAGCAGGTGCATTAAAATCATTTCCAATTTCACATCATGAAAAATCTATTTTGGTTCTTGATCTTTTATTTCAAAGGGTTTATTGTAATCTAAAACTGTAATGTTTACATGCTGTAACATTCTGAGCCCAAAATGTACTCCCCTTCCAACAAAGACCACCGAAACTAAGGCGACAAAAAAATTAGCAAACAAATAACCATGTCAATGATTCTTATTTACTGTTTAGCAACTTGTAGTAAAGCCATTTTAAGGAAGTGGTATAGTCACTTGTAAAAAATGGTACTTGTTTTACATGATACAGGATCTGAAGTAAAAGGCCTGTTTAATTAGAGATGACCTCAGATAAAAAATAATGTGATAAAACAAATATTCTATGCTTTGTTCCCTTCAAAGCATGAGTATTGATTACATCCTGAAAATTCTTAATGTGACATGCTACACCTCTGCAAAACAAGAAGCGACATGCTACGCCTCTGCCAAACATGATGTAACTACATGTAATGTCAATGTTGCCGAGAAGGAAAGCCAAGGTTTTCCAACAACACTTACAAATTGTACTGACGCAAAATGTCAAAACGCAAAAATATACAGATGAGATTTTTGTAAAAGCCAAAACGCCAGGTTATTTATCCTAATATAATCTAAAATGTGTGAATTAGTCTGTAAATGCCTTTTGTGACAAAAATGTTTGATGGCTACTTTATGATTCTGATTCTAATTATGAACAATGTTAATATAATTTCAATATTCTGTTTACATCACAATCACAGTAATACATTAATCACATTATAACAGTGAATGTTAATGTCAACTAATTGGTGTTTTGCAAGGTTTCAATATCAGTAACTCACATCTGCATTGCATCAGAACACATCAATAAACATCAGAATTGACTGAATATTACTGAAAAGCCATCTGCTTTCCCCAACAAATGTTCGCTTTAGTGTAATAATACATTTTTGAGTTGATACAAAAATGTTTCAATGAAACCTACAAGGCTGCACTGACCACTTCCCTTGCCTTTTTGTTTATTTTCCTCTCTTATTTCTGGTCTCCCTTATTTTCTTTCACTTAGCAAGTCAGAGCTATTCAGGAGATTATCAAAATGACCGTCTCAAAATTAACAGCAACGATTTACAACGACTGACAATATCTCAGCTGCTCATGAACAGTTTGAAAGAAAATGAAATCACGGGGTTTGAAATTCACAATAAAATGTCAAGGAACAATGACTTAGACATGTACTTGTCAAATTGCAATGACACAGACTTGAATAAGGCAAACTGTGATCATTGCCATGGTTACAGGGCAGGGTGGGTGTAAGAGATATGCTTTGTGCACTATTGTAGTTTTCAGTTTTGAGAGCACTATGAAGGTTTTCTAAAATGCTAATTGAATGAATAATTAAAACAAGGACAAAAAAATATAAAAAATCTGAATATGAAACATTTTACCTCCCTTCATTGTGAGGTTAACGTGGAGCCCGAGTCTGTGTTTTGATCTTGCCAAGCTGCCTTTATCCTTTTTTCCCCCCCTCAATACATTTAAAATACATTTCCACACATTAAATTTGACATAAGCTGTTACAGACACCTTGATTGAGTTCAAACTGTTCAAGATCATAAATGCAGTCATACATAAACATGAGTCATGCATTCATGTTTCAGCTTCCCATTTGCTTTGAGTGCAACAAGTTTATCAAATCTTCATCTTACAACGGAGAAGGTCTCGCATGATGTGATTGCAGCTTGGATGATGGTGAAGATTAAAGATTCAGAGACACAAATCTAAATGTTAGTGGAGTTTAATCACCAGTCTGAGATCAAAAAAAAATGTCAAAAGAAAAAACAATGTCTTCACTGGTCTCACCCCCTTAAAACTCCCTTGTACTTTACTGTTGAAAAAAGCTCAGTGTACAAACAAGTACTGAAGTGTTGACACAAACACAGGTTTAACCTTTTCTAAAACTTACAGAGAAACCCTGAAACATGATTCAAGACCATTTTAATAAGCTAAAATAGTGTTTAAAATTATAATCTTAAATATAACAGGTCTGCATATTTTACACTTATGCTGAACGATAATAGCTCCATGAATTTAAAAAACACAGCTGTGTGGGACTTCTGACTCTTTATGTACTACAGTTAAAATAATCTGAAAATCTTTTGAAAAGGTGAACTAAACAGCGAAACTCTTTGTACTTCAAATTAGCGCATGTATGATTACTATAAAAAATATGAGTTTCCGATATCAGACAGAATGTCTTAGTACAGCTAAAATAACTAGAAGCAGATAACACCGGAAGCTTAGCACACTCAGTTTAAAGAAGGCTGTTTCTGCTCTTACGTTAAAAATGAGTTGGTTGCGACATAACAGCAATGTAAACGTATGCTAGACTTAAACAAAACTTCAGAATGCATCAGTATCTACAAATATCTCCAAAAAGGTTCAGTTGGTTCCAAACCCATTCAAAAATCAAGACCATACCCAATGCTGACTATGCGTTCTGTATGGATTATAAAATACTGCTACTTCCATATTAAGCCCAAAGTAATCTAGCTACTCAATACTCTATTTTAAATTCTTGACTATAAAAAGAAAGTGATTACGGAAAGCTTTATGTGTCACGACACATAGAGTGTTAGAATACCCATTTGTGAAGTTCACTAGATCTTGCGCTAGATCCAGCCCCATATGCCATCTCATCTCATCTGTGCTGTGAAGCCATGCTTACTGCCAGATACAGTCTATAAGAGACACAGTGGAACCCTTCACTAACCGCTGACATGAATCTGCTTCTGCCATCAAAGTTTGTTTTCATTTTGGTTGATCAATAACACCTATGCTCCTGTTTCCTTAAGAGAAAATAAATCCAGAAATGTGTAAACAAGTCAAAACAGTTAAATATTTTACAACTTTTAGACAGAATATATTTTAAACAGTCAATAAAACTCCGAAAAAGAGAAACAGGTTTTGAAAGGTTATTGGTTATCATTTTATATTCTTAGTTTGATGAAAGCGGTAGCTTACAGTATTTCAGTGTTAAAGGAGTAAAACTAACTAGCAGTGAATTGTTCCAGCAGCATAACACTAGTTTAGCTGTTTTCAAAACATTATTTTTACAGTAGAAAATCTATTTCTTAAACTAGCAGTTCAATGTGTCAACAATCTTTTTCACAGTCAAAAATTCTACAGTAACAATCAATCACTCTCTTATTGTCTTCATTCTCCCTCTCTAACATTTAGTGCTAGAATGCCTGAGTCTGCTGATTGAGTTCATTCAGACAGATTGAGTAAATTAGCCAATTCAATGTTGCTTTCCCTGCATATAATTGTCTTAAGAGCACTATAGGCCTTTTATTTATTTTGAATATTTCCAATACATATTTGTGACTTGCATATATAATGTACTTGTATTAATCATATTTAACTGTTTCAGTGCAACTACCCTACCATTCAAAGGTTTGATGCAGGTAATATGCTTTTGATTATGTTTTTAGACTCATATCTTTTAATGCTGCGTGACATTTTTTTAATGTAAATATATTAAATATAATCTGTGAAACATTATTACAATTTAAAATAATTATTTTCTATTTCATTATATATTTATTATATGTGCATTTAAAAATTCTAATTTATTCCTTGATGGCAAAGCTGAATTTTCAACATGCATTACTCCAGTCTTTCAATGTCACATTATCCTTCAAAAATCATTCTAATATGCTGATTTGGCGCTCAGGAAACATTTATTATCATCACAGTTGAATACCGTTTTGACAGAAACAGCAATACCAATACCAAGTAATAGCAATACCAAGAAAAATAAAATAAAATATTATACACAAAATTTTAAATCGTAGTATACAAATATGTAAAACTAATATATAAAATAAATTTCACATAGTAACTTACTTAAATAGCTTCAATATAGCTTCTTTTAGACAGTAGCTTTATATAAATCCCTCTTGGCTGTAGCGTAACTATGTTTAATTATTTCACTTCAAATAACTTGAAAAAGGCTTCCTCAAAACTAACAGCAGTATTTAATTACATGATGCTTGAATGCAAAACAGTAAAGTCAAACATTGTAAACCAGATGTACATGATCTCGCAGCATCGTCTCTATCTGTACACCTTCCTCGAGCAAGTTGGACATTCCTCTGGCGGAACAAGAGAGAATGAGCAAAGGAGAGGAAAAGAGGGCTGGGGAGAGGCCAGCCATACCAACCCTGCAGGCATGGCGCTGGTCCAAACCCTACACTGCTTAAGTGTGAACCCAGGGGGAGGCTGCTGGGGGTGCAGAAATCCACATTTCCAGCCGTCCCTTTACGTGCCAAAGCTATCTCACAAATATGATTACATATTCCCTCTTCCAACCGCCATTATGGTTTACATTAGATCTTAAACGGGCCAAATGCACACACTTGAAACACACTGAAACGCGCACACACATTCAGGACTCTTGGCGTCCCCCGCTGTGCCCCTCCCCTTCAAAGCTAGAGGGGATTCGCATGAACCAAAAATGCTGATCCTTCACAAAAGCACTGGGCAGAGGGAAAGGTCATCCACAACAGACCAGGAAAATGCATGCCATCCTGGCTTTCCCTCTAATACCTTAAAACCCCCTCACATTCCAGCCTAACCTACCTTTCCTCTAATGTACAGATTCTTCTGTGTGAGATTGCTGGTTTTCTGGACATCAACCAATAGAAGAGCAGAATGAGTGTTATCAGTGCCCTTCAGGCAATGCCACTTTGAGGAGTGTGCGACCAAGCGCTTGGGATGACGGGCTAAGCCGTTAACCACACCTTTGACCACTGCCGCTCCGTGTGAGTCAACGGTACAGACGAGATGGCCGATAATGTTTTCACAGGGAAAATCTGAACACAAAATACAACAAAGACCATATTTAGGGAGTATTCATACATGTCACAGCTTTTGGCCTATCACTGCCCTCAAGGATATATATCTGGTACAAACAACACACAGACTCATATATATATATATATATATATATATATATATATATATATATATATATATATATATATATATATATATAAAAAATCTTGAATCTTATTGTATTGCACATTTTTCACAATCCATTAGGTAAGTTCTTGAGGCCAAATCAACCTGTAGTATATCAGAGCCTCATTTAAAACATAAACAGCGTGGTTAAAAATGGTATCTTAACACAGTCATTATTCTAAGACCATGATGAGGGACCATGCTAAGATGCACGGATAGATAGCAAATCTACATTAAAACATGATGCTGAAAATATACGCGTTAGCCGCTATGTTTGCCGCTAGCCGCTAACGTTATATCGAAGTATTATCACTGGTAACTGTTAGTCTATACCACACTGAATAACTACCGAATATACCAATACATGCTCCAAGTGTAGGAAAACTTTACAATACCACAGAGGTTTTGAACATTACTATTTGTTGTGTTTACCTGCAGTAGTGGCTCAAGACGCAGCACGTGCACCTGCTGTGACCTCCACATGCCACACAGCACAGGTTTGGTTTCCATTGTTTACATTAAATATTTCTTTCCTCAAGCTCTTTTGTTGTTGTTCTTTGTGTCCTAAAATGCTGCATTTTTGTTTTGACGAGAACCCGCTCGACAAGATTCAGCATAAATGTGTTACTGCGAACCGGTTCAAGAGAGCCGACTCAAAAGTGTGATTCGTTGAGAACCGAAGTGAGGCAGTGGGCAGAAGTGAAGTGAAACCAAATGATTTCGATTGAATTGCGAACCTATTTATTTCTTTATAACGCAATTAACCAAATGTACAAACAAGGGGGCATTTTTACATTATAATACACACGTGCATGAAGAAAAATATGCTAGGGTTTTTTCCTGAATAAAAGGACAAAAAATGTATTATGTTTGTTTGTTTTTTTTCCTTTTCATCACTTTTGTGTGTGTGTATATATATATATCAAATAAAATGAATAAAACATTGTGGAAAAACATATGGGGTTCAGCTGCACAGTTTGTTCCACACGTAAGAAACTGGATTGGTAAACCATCTCTATTATAAGCTGTTGTTTGGTCCTGATGGAAAATAATATTACATTTAAATGTTTTCATTTAAGGACATTATTTCTATTCACTTTTGAATAGCCAATAGCTTTGGTGGTAGCCACTTTAAGCTCTCACTTCCAAATTTTTACACACATACAGATAATACAGAGGCATGCAATTTTATCCCACCCTCTAACTCAAATCCAGCCCAAAGAAAAGACTTTACAAACGTGTTTTAATAATCTCTGCAGAAACAACATTTCACATCATGTGTGAAAGCCGCATCGTCCCAGCCTGGGGCTTTGGAAAAATAAATCAATAAAAAACAAAATAAAGGAGGAAAGAGGGTAGAGAATGAGAAAGTGAGAAAGAGAGAGGTGTAGAAGAGAGAAAGAGAAAATGGACGGACCGCTGTTCTACAAATATTTGGAGATGTGGTGCTGTTTTCATTGCTGACATCAACATAAATTTGTGCAACGGGGCCCAAGATGCTCAGCAGGTGTCACTTTCTGTGAAAGGAGTGGAAAGAGAAGTAGAAGGTGGTAGGAAAGGTTTTGAGGGTGGGAATGGAATGAGAGAGGTGGAAGATAATGACCTTTGACCTTCTGAACTGTGCTTTCTCTCCCTCAGAGGAGTGTGGGTCATCAGTGCTCAACCCTCGGCCTTTACCACCTCACACCGCAGTGCTTTCCTTCTGTAGCCATCTCATCTGCCAACTCCACTTCAATCCACAGTCCTGACCACAACACACACACAAACATGCAGAAAGAAAAGGAAAACATACACACTCCACAGGAAACAGTGGTTTTCTTTCTAAGAGGCTCTAGTAATGCATTCAAATCACCAAAAAAACATTAATATTAAAAAGGCATTATTAAGTGCCGCATTTAAAGAGAACATTTCTTTACCTGGCACGTATTAATTTGTAAGAAGCATATTGTTCAATAGTCAGGTTTAACATAATGCTGTATACTGTGTGTGTATTATTTTCAGGATTCTTTAATTAATGAAAAGTACAAAAGTACAGCATTTCTATTTGAAATACAAACACTTTTTTCACATTGAAAATATATTGTTTAATGCATTAATGCTGAATAAAAATATTTGTTGGTTTACTATAACTAATAATCACAAATTTATAAAACACTTTTTGTACAAAAAATAAAGAAATAGTGGGATAGGTGTGACATCATGGTAACATGCAAGGCATTCTGGTTAGGTTTGTTTCCCATCATAAACTAAGACCAACATATCTCCAGCATTCGGAGTATCAACCAGACCTGTTGATTCATTGTTTCTAACATTGCTTCCACACACATTATTTATTCAGCCATCTTGTCCAAGTCCCTGGACACTTCCTGGGTCAGGACTTCCTGGGCAGCAGTAGCTGAGTCAGCGGCCAATCAGACAGCCCCACTGGGGCTCGCCGTGTCCAGAGGTATGCTTCCTGTTTTTGTCAGTGCTTGTCAGGAGCCACCTGGCCAGTGCCGACCAAAGAGGGTCAGTTTGCTCTGGGGTCCGTCCCTGAAGGGAGTTCAGGGGGTCAGGGAGCGGGAAAAAGCGACCCACAATGACACACAGTGTAGCTGCGATACCACACATGAAGTGTGACCTGTTTAGCTACAGTATAGCGAAGGCAGCGAGGCTTAATCCAGTTAATTCCAACAATCCCCAGGTCACCTACACAATGCCAATTGATATACACAATTAAGGCCCACTGGATCTTCAGTAAACTATGCACATGCTCAAAATAGTCAAAATGGAAACAAATCCGGCCTCCATTCACAGCTGCATCAGTCAATCACTTACAAAGACCACGATTTCAGCACATAAAAGATCATTGTGCAAAAGTGCAGGAGCAACGGTGCAGTAAATAACACAGCAATTAGCACAGGTTGCGGCAGTGGTTAATAACCGTTCTGGCTCTAGGTCATGCCTGCTCCTCTGTGCAAGCGCAGAATGGAGGTTCGGGTTCCTGCTGCCCACAGCGGTCTGGACCTTTCCACTTCAGCTCCTCCTAAAAGATGCCCCACAATGGCCTAAGGCTCTAATGAGTTGGCTTTTTGCGTGGACTCTAGCACGGCGAACAGGTGCGACTGGGACTGGAAGCGTGGGGAGAATGGGAAGAGGTCTCTGTTTGTCCCTCCAGTGTCTGCCAGATAAACAGACCGACCAGCAGAGCAACCTTAAATTCTTTCAGGGAATAGGTGAAAGACTCTGCAGCTGGAGGGCTTGAATGGACCCTGCCACACTCCACCAAACTCTCTAATGAGCAAAAGCTTGGCACAGGCTATTCGAAAGGACAAAACAAAAAGCCACTGTGAAGCTAAAATGAGAAAGAAAGGAAGAAAGACATACCACACGGGTCATTATAGGGACATTCTGAAGGACGAAGACATTGGGATGGGTGGTTTAGGATGCATGGATGCCAACACGGCTTGGCGTAATTAAAAAGCTTTTCTGGTAGAAAAGACTGTTCCTGCTCACTCAACCACTGAGAAGCATCATGTGAGTCTGAACAAAGTCAAGAGACAATGGACATCAGTGAATAGATAGGGTGCTTATTTTCGATGAACACTAATGCAATTTAAATGAGTGTGTGTTTGGAGTAGCAGACATGACAGGGTGCTCATTGTGCCTCTTTAGCAGTAGTGGGTGGCGGAAGCTTTAAAATAATGCAATTAAACACTGACCTCTTGGATGCGCTAACACACCCATCTGGGTAGGCCTTGTCAATCAAGAGTGACAAAAGAGCGTTCATAGTTGCATTCTGAGTTTTAAATGGAATATCTTTAAAAGGAAAACACCAAAGTATCATAGCAGTCACACATCCTGATTTTCCTGAGTTCAATGTGTTCCTAGGTCAACATATTTAGTTTACCCTGGAACATCATTTCAATCCAAAACTTTAGTCTTGACCACATCTCTACACCTAAACCTAAGCATACCCATGAGTAATGGCCTAAAATTAGATTTAACAATAGATTAATGACACTGATGTACAAGCACCATTTTGCGCCACTGACTGTAAGCCTAAATTTCACAAAAACTATAAAATGGATCTATAAATCTGATTAAATAATATATTTATAATAAAATATTAGGACTGATAAGATATTGTAACCGTGTATTTATTTCATTATTTTATTTTCAGTATTAATTTCTAAAAATCCTGATGACCACAAACTTATAAATGTTATAGTACATTTCATACATTTTTAAACATAATACAGATTTGAACATTTATTCATGCTCATGTTTTGGATTTTTCTCTATTAAAAAAACAAAACTAAACTAAACTAAAAAAAAAATTTAATCTAGCAAAATAACCTGCAGCCATTATATATCAAAATACGGTAAATAAACATTCCTTTTAAATTGATTTATTTTGTGTTATATTAAACAGAAGTCAGAAGACTATATATATAGTGCAGGTTGAACTGAGAACCCATCAGAACCCAATACTTACCCAAAAACCCATCATAGCAGCTATAAAGACTGAACAGTGCATTAGCATTATGCTAACATACCCAGGATTAAGGAACATGAAAGGCAGCAAAGCTTTGTTAAGACAGTCTTCAGCAGTCAGCAGCTGGAGAAATCAATGTGAGAAGCACAAGCATACAAGTCACTAACAGGAAGAAGAACAGTTCTGGGCCACACAGAAAGAGAACACACCTCTTCTTAAAACACTGTATTGCAACACCAACACTACATGACGCTGGCTTGAAAGAAACTCCAAAAAACCACTTCCAAAAAGTGCTAGTTCTGCCTCTGATAAATCAAAACAAAGAATCACCTTACAGTGATTGGCCACCATTCAGTATTTTTTTTTTTTTGTTGTTTTTTTTTTACCTGTCAAGTATTTCTTAATTTTTGGATGCTCTCAACACTTTCAATCAGTCCTCTGCAGGAGATTCCTGCTCAGCTTTTGTAGAGAAATAATTGAAAACACCCACTTATTCTGCATGGTATTTGCTAAATTGTATTTATTTGCATACTGAGATGAAAGACTTTTTTGATTTGAGCGATGTGAAAGTGTCTTCTCACATTTCCGTCTCCTGTGAGTGTGTTTTTTTGACACAGCTGCATGGCCTGGCTGCACTATTGAGACAAGTGCACGGCATATGAATGCGGATCACCCACTGACACGCCTACAGCACCAAACATTCCTGTACCTTCCTGCCCGTCTAAACAAAATAAATCAATCATGTTAAAAACCCACACAGAAAAAGCCATGTCAACGCTAGGCCTGATATAGGATTGATCGTAATTTTTAAGTAGATTTTCATGTTACATCCTTGGCCATTACAACAGAACACAAACACAGTGGTGAGCTTTGATCACAGCATGGTAAAAAATTTATGAAGAACAAGATGGCTGAGGGAGACCAGATCGAGGTATCAGTAGGCAGGACAGAAGGTTCTTGGATGTGCGCAAAAACGTGCTGTCACACTCGTCTGCTGCCAAGAGAGACGAAGGACTCCCAACAAACCTTCAAATCACAAGCTGTAGAAATAAGACATTTGAGATAATAAATACCTTAATACAATTTGGATGTTAGAAACGTGGCTCATTTCATATCTTAATCAACTACATGTGGATGTCATCTGAAACGAAGATGAAAGGTTTATTGCCATTCAGAAAATTTACACATTCGTTTTTCATTTGATGTAAACTCGTGTTTCCAGATTAAGGTCATATGGAGCACCGTTTACGTAAGTATGTACAGTATACACATACGTAAAATAATAAACCAGTATCAGACATACAGTAACATTTTTTTTTAAGATCTTTTTTTAAGAACTCTGCATATATGTGTATTAAAATTAAGAACACATCAGTGACTTGACTTTTACTTATATGTATATATATATAGGCTAACTGATTATTTTATATATTTATTATTTTTGCATTGCTCAATTATCTATTTAGCATTCCTTGGAAGTAAAAATTTATGTTGTGAATTAAAGTGTTTTACACATGAAGTTTGCGGTTAGGGTTGGACTAAAAGAAACAAGGGAAAAAAGAGGTTATTGGAGATTTTGAGTTGATGAGCAGCCCTCATGCATTCAGTTCCACTTGGTTCCACACAGATAAGACAAGAATTTTAACACACTCAAGCGTGGGCTAATTAAAACCCCACACTCTGTGTTGCCAGAACAGGAATCAATATGCTTATTTAATTAATCTATACATCACACAAGCGCACACAAGATCAGCCCCAAACCAGCTCACAAAACCTCCTAAAAAACCAAAACAGAAACAGAAAAATAACAAACATATTTGCCTCTTCATTTGTGTTTGACGATAACATTGAACGTTTGATCGCACTAAAAGTTTGCTCCTCGAGGGCTTACAAAGTCAATTACATACAGAATCACACTGTATGCTGCGCACGCAATAGTCACAAACATGGGCCCTTTTCACTAATTGAATTGAGTTCAATGGCATTAACAAAAGAATCTCATTATCTAGACTTCTCCGAATGCTCTGCCCTCTGGAACTCTTTCACACTTTCAGGCTGCTCTGAAAACTCGGCTTCATAAAGCAGGTCCCAGGCCTGTGAGAAGTGCTAATTTGTAAACGTGTCTGTGAACGAGAACAGAAGGTTATTAATAATTCCCTTGACCTTGTTCGAATCAGATATCACAATGAAGGGTAATGTTCAATAATTGATTTACTCAGGCACAGTTGTCTCTTTAAGAATGATGATTTTCAAACGTGCTGGCACTTTTGGTCTACCCGAATGAAGTGTATTATTACGGGATACTGGCAAAGACTGGTTGAGATTTAAAACCGAATGTGGGCTTACTTTTCTTGAGGCCTGGATTTTATATTCAAAAGCACCATTTCTGGCAAATTGCACTGAAACCCCTGGAGGGGTCTTGAGGGGGTGTTCTAAATTTTGTGTCATGTAAAATTCAAAATGTTTCAGTTATATATAAAACACAAGCTGATGTGCTAATGAACTTTAGACAAAACTGCAGCGATGATTTAGACCGGATCTCTTCATCTGCAGAGGGTTTCAAATGACAAATGAGATGCTCATAAAAAAAAAAAAAAAAAAAAAAAAAAGCAATTTCTATTAAAATATTAGAAAGATAACTGATCAGATGTAGACCGTCGTGTACTTTTTGCGGTTTTTATTAAAAATAATTTTTAAATAATATTGATAAATAAAACTATTAAAAGTATATATTGTATACTAAAAAAAATAATGATTATGTTTACACATACATTTGTTTGTGAAAAGATTTTTGCGCATCAAGACTTTGTCTGGTTTCTCATACCACATGAGACAGATAAGAAAAGAGTACATTTCTAAGTGTTTCCAATTCATTTTTTTCATTTTGTTAAAAGATTTTCCCTCGTATGTCATTGACCCTTGACCTCAAACGACGATCTCGACCGCGTCTTTTCTCTCTCCTCAGCTGTGACTACAGTTCACTCCCCTTCCGCTTTATCAATTCAATCTTCCTCTGTTATCTAACCCTCGTTTCTTTTATTTCTCCTTTTGTTTTTGGCCTCAAAATCCAATTAGGCTTCATCTGAAACACCAGCAGTGTGGGAACTTTATCCATTCATGAGGGGAGATAACTAAACTAATTAAGCCTAGGTTCCTCTCTGAAGCTCGCTTGAATGTGCAAATTAAAAATGCAGACACAGCCTAGATTGGATTAGATAGGCCATGTAAATAGGGGGAGGACTTTATCTTTAAATGCCACTAAATTGTTTTCTGCTCCCTCTCTCGGCACCCGTTTTTTACACCTCCCGCTCACAGACACTTTTAATGACGCCACGGCGCAAGGAGGGAGGGGAGAGAGGGCAAAAACAGTGAGAGATCTGGAAAGCGGGGCCATCTGGGCACACTGGCTGGGTGTTAGTAGTGCCAAACAGGAGTGAATGAAGGTTGGGGTGATTTTCAGCAACATGTGAAGAAACGCTGGCTGTTTGCTCTAATGGCCTCCTCTCCAGCAGAGTAAACACAAACACTAAGCCTGCTGAGTCCTGTTTACTCCAGTTAGTTGCCCTCTCTGGCCCACAGGACCACCCTGTGCTCCCTAACACACCCACATGCTGCAGCCAGGCCCAAATAAGCTCCCTCTTGGGGCTCACGGCGCAGACAATCAATGGACGGGGGTCTGGACAGAATGTCCGAGCCATCGTACCATCATGCTTCTGTCAAAGAGAAGGAAAGAGTGATTAGGATAAGATCCAGAACTGTGTCCATCGGTAACTTGTTCTGTTATAATACGTGGCACAATGTGTATTTGAATATTTGAAAAATAACACGCGTCGGGCATCACTTCCGTTTTTCAGAGCAAAGCCCACAGTGCCAAGGACAGTTGGTGTACACTGCTGTTTAAAACTTGTGGTCTGCATTTATTTAATTAAACGTATAAAAACCATAAAACAATAAAAAAACCGCAAGTCAAATATTATTACAGTTTAAAATAACTGTTTTCTATTTGAATATACAGTATTTTAAATATAATGTATGCAAGTATCTTCAGAAGCTTTCACACAGAAAACAAAATATTCATTGACTCCAAGATAAATTGACTGCAACCAGTTACCTTAAAAATATTTAGTAAATTCAATGAATATTTTTTTTTCAGTTTACTCCATGCTTCAGTGTGATCACATGATCTTTCGGGAACCATTCTAATATGCTTATTTGTCGCTCACATACACATACGTATATATATATATATATATATATATATATATATACACACACACACACACCTATTTTAAAACTTGAACCCAAACTCTTAAATGCAGGATGAAGCTAGATTTGTTAGCTGTTGGTTTTTTACTGTGATACTGAGTATGAAAAGACACACATTGTACAAACTGTGAAGTCAAAGTGTGAAAATATTAATGCGAGTTTTATAAATTGTAACATCCTTAGAACTACATACAGTCTTGTTTTTCAGCATTGTTTGCTAGAGAATTCTGGTACAATTTTAATTAATGGCTTTAGCGATTTTCCTTTCACACATTAGCACAACACATACTGAAAACACAGCCTACCAGCAGTGAGCAACTTCATTTAAAGCTTTGATCGGGTAAAATTAAGAGTATGACAACTGACCGTGTTTAAAATCACACGGGATACAAGCTACCACACTGCCTAAAAAAATTTTATATAAATCTCTCAAGCATGATCAGATGAACACATAGTAACATGAAGACTCCGTAGGCTGTCAAACACGGGAATAGTGCGTTTCAGAGGCGGATGATTGAGTTCAACGGGACTTGATGACAAGGTGATTACAGTTATTATGTTGGCACGCTGAAACATTTCAAACAGGAGATTGAATTAAGCAGGCATCAGTACAAGTTAATTTAACCCACAAACGTAGTCGAAACACAGCAGCTGCATCGATAGAAAAAGGCCTCCCAGATGGGTTTCCGTCTCGCCACTAGCCCACGGGCCTCCTTGATAGACCTCGGCTCATGTCAGCCGCTTCCAAGCGGGTATCATCAGAACCATCCTGACTGCTTCACTGCAGAGAGAAAGAGAGAAAAAGGGGATATAAAAAAAGCCACTGGAAGAGGTGAAGGAAGAGGAAGTTGTAGCATGAGACAGGCAGCAGGGGGAGCAGCTCTTCTATTGATTGGAGGCAAAGATAGAAGAGGCTTCAAACCTGCTGTGGGGCGGCCGGGCGAGACCAGCCAACATACCCAACTACGGCTTCACTTCAGCGGGCTCTGGAGGGGCCGACTACCCGAGTCTCCCCACTGCTCTTATGTGGAAATCATCAGCTTTGTTGCAGGGAACAGATGACAGTGGTGTAAATAAACTTTGTCCTGTATCGCCGTCTTCTAAAATGACTAAGCAAACAGATTGCAGTTTTATTCAAGAGCGGAAGCCAGGACTGCGAACAGTAATCATGCAATATATTAACAATTCTAAAGCTTCAGTGATAAAAAAGGATGTACATGACGTTACAATTACATTTCGGCATCAGACATTAGACAGACAACTCAGAAAGGCCTACAATAACTTTGAAAGCAGGTCAAGCTAGATATAAACGAGACCATCTGACCGCAGTTAATACCTGACTCATACGCTTCCCGGAAATAATGAAAAGTTGGAAAGATTTATTAGTTTATTTAGTACAAAATAAAAGTATGTCAATTTAAATTGCTAGGTAAAAAAGCACCTGAATGGAAGGGGGAAATTGGCAGAAAAGGTAATTTCCTTTCATTAACTTGTCTGCTCTGGTAAGCGCTTGTTAAATTTAGGGTTCACCAGATCACACTGAGGTGTGTGTGTGTTGTGGCCAAAAACATCTGCTAATGAGAGATTCCTGATGGAAAATTGGCTGGCGGACAGAACTAGGCGCAGCTAAAATCTCAAAATTTCTCGGTGGGAAATTTTCTCTTGGCATGTTTAATTCGGTCACTATGGATTTTGAATATATTTGCATGCTTGTGTGTGTTTGTTCTGCATCTAGGCCTTTCTTTTGTCCCCTTTAATTTTTTAGCTATGCAACGACATTCAAGTGAGGCCACTCAAGCCAGGAAGCGTTAAACTTGCCAAATGCAGACAATTAAGTGCTCTCGAGACAAAATGGAGAAGCGAGAACACGCTGCTATTGAAAGAGCGTAATACTCTTTACTCTAAAAACACACACATACGGCAGGGTTGCTCACCTCCTCATCTTAGTGTTAGCCTCTAACCCCTATATTTTAACAACAGGAACGCAAGACTTAAATTGGGTGAAACAATTTTTCCACAGCCTCAAACCATCTTAAATCACGGCCCCCGGAAGAGGCTTTGCTCTTGCAGCAGCATCATTAGGGCTTTAAATGTTTTCAAAACATCCCTCATTAGCAACGGCCCTTCCAACCGCACGCACACATTTACATCCACAAACAACGAGTTCCTGGATCGCATTCCAAGGGAGGTTAAGAATTCGCCGCAGTCTTGACGTATCGAAAAAGGCCTAATCTGTTATTCCCAGTGCTGACAGCTAACTAACACACACCGGTCTTCACAAACACACACATCAGTCCTGATGCCCTCGTGGTGGTATGACAGACGTGAGATGAGTCATTTGAGGTGGCTAAAAGAATGGACGTATGAAACTCTGCTCACCTTGACCAGCCCACGCGTACGGGGGCACGACACTGACCTTGGCATCTTGGCGATTAATTTGCCCCTGATCTTGTCTCCCATGGTTTGAGTAGCATGTGTGTCAGGTCCGATGAAGGTGACACCTTCTGCTGCCTGCAGAGATAATAAAGGCTTTACCTTTACAGCTCAAGCATATAAGGTAGAAGCAGAGCATGTTCACTCTCGTGTAAATAAGCGTGTTTGAGAAACAGACAGTGCAGGTGGGCAAAAAAAGCAGCTATGTATGCTTGTTTTTTTTTTTAACCTAAATTACCTATCTTCTTCAGAGCAGCACACCGTCATGTGATCAAAACTGGAGATATTCGTGTGGTGGGTAGCACGGCAGATCTCTGGGCCCATCTAACCCAGGTAAGACCGCGATAGCAGAGGGAATGGCTAATTACAGCCTGACACCTCGAAGAGACCTAGAGATTAACGGGAAGGCAGAGCGGAACGAGACGCAGGTCTGGTGGAAACGCGATCTGCACACTGCAGACGAAACTGTAGGGAATATAATATCTGTCTGCTGATTTCTGCTTGGTTGATCCTGCACTCGGACATACCCACTACATTTCATAAGTCACACTGACTGAGGGAAAGTTATACTGTAGATATAAAAACTATCATTAAAATATTACTAAATGACAAGGAATACCAGATTTATTTTTGTTGACTAGTGAAGTGATCACAGAACTTATATTATAACATTATTATAAAAATATTAGTCAGTAACAGTAAGAAATTATAATAATTAGTAATTGTCTATATTTATTGCACAAATTAATAGTAATCTCTGGTATATATTTATTTTTCAGAATAATAAATCACATAATATTATTTTAAAATATCAATACCATTATTAATATTATTATTTTTAAATATTCCTTTCCACAAATATGAATTTTATATTGTATTAACTAATATGTGACCCTGGACCTTGAGTTGCACAGGTATATTTGTAGCAATAGGCATTTTTCTTTTATGCCAAAAAACATTAAGATATTACTTAATCCTATTCCATGAAGATTTTTTCATGTTAATATTTATTACTGTAATATATATCAAAACTGCTAAGGACTTCATTTTGACAGCTTTAAAGGAAGAAACTATATTTATATTTACTATATTATATTTATTTCACAAATTATTATTTGCTATATATTTATTTAGTAAATCACATACTGCTTTTGAACATATAACCATTATTATTATATTATATTTAAAAAAATATGTATAAAAATTTTTACTCAATTTAATACATTCAATATTATCTTTATTTTATATAATATATCAACATATGAAGTAATATTTTTACACAATAAATAAGTAATAAAAAAACCAAAGCAAATAATATTATAATTATTCTGTGTGCTTCTCTTAAAGCCTCCCAAGTTAACAGCGCAGATATAAGCCAGCTGTGATATCTGTTGTGACATCTTACAAATTAAGCACAATTAAAAGTTCAAGCTCTCCCAAATGTCACTCACTTTCCCTTCACAGGTCTCTATTTACCAAAAACAAACCAAGGGCTAGAGGGGGTGACAGGAGCTGTTCTTCCAGTGAAAACAGGTGTTTCACCGCCAATGGCCGTGAACAGCCTCACTGCAGCACACTGACATTTGTGTGTGTAAGCGTGTGTGTGTAAACTGTGTCCAATATCACTGTTTTCATGCCATTGAGGCCCTGCAGAGGAGGAAACGTGCCCCCTCCCAACACACAACCTTTACTTTACCTCACTTTTCACTCCATCACCATTTACTACAGACTCTTAACATAATAAAGGGAACCTGGAGAACTAATCCTCAGAAATCTGCTTTCCTCTCTCGCCTGTTCCTTCAGGCAATACAGCACGAGAAAACACTTCATTTGAATTCTTAAACTGTACAAACTGTGAATGAGCTCCTTTTAACTGCAAATGTCATTACATCTCCATTTCCAGGGGAGAGCAGTAGGGGAAAAGAGGCTCTCTCACATTCATGACAAACCCTTTTAAATAGGGCACAATGGGGCAAGGGGCTGATGACTCCCCCACCCAAAAAAAAAAAAAGCAGGGGCCATAATATCAAATGCATTTACCTGGCACTTGTGTTTCGAATGGGGGTATTTGCTGCTATTCCACAAAACAAATACCCTCACACTTGAGAGGCGGCGACCTGTTTGAGCACAATTGTATTACTGTTCCTTAAAGGGATTAAAAATATTGTTCCTCTAAATATGAAAATTCTGTCATAATTTACAGAAAATGTACGACTGGCTTTCTTCTGTGGAACACAGAAAAGATATTTTGAGAAATGCCTGATTTTATTTTCTTCCAAATTTCTTCATTTGTGTTTCACAGAAGAACTACGGTACGTCCTACACGTTTGCAATGAAACGAGAGTGATTAAATGATCACAGAATTTTCATTTTGAGATGAACTATCCCATTAACGTACGAATTGTGTCATGTTTAAAATAACAATAGTGGAAACTCTCTGAAATGTACAAGCCATTTTGCTTCACTGCTGAAAGCCTTTATTCTCGAGAAACGACCCATTCAAGACTGGCATATTGTCAAAATGACTCGCGAGGTGTCCGTCCGCATTCACAAACGGCAGTGAGAAGAATTAAACATGACATGAGAGAAATCTTGACAATCCTAAAAGCCGCAAAACACAAGCACAACATCTTGCGGGAAACCAGCCAAACCAAACATGGCATATGGCAGCCATTAAAGTGATCCGGCATCAGAGCCGACTTCAGCCATTAAAAAAGCCACACACAGTATTTCTGCTTGATCATGTCACTTTAGCAGATCTAATTGGCTGCGTTCTGTCCATGTTTCACAGCAACAGTAAACCACACTACCCAGCCGGTCCCTTTCATCTCAGCAGAATTACATTAGCGCAGCTGTGTTCGACAGAGGCCGCAACACATCACGACAGCTAACAACACTCGGAATGATTAGAAAAGCAATAAATCCCAGCTTTCACGAGCCGAGCATTAGCAAGTTATGATATTTAAAATCACAGCCTCATCACTGTCAGCGGTCAGACGCCATTTGAATACAAAGGTGAGGATTTTGAAAAGAATCAAATGTAAAATTTGAGGCACAGCTTTTCAGATAGCCCATTTTCTGAGCTACGTTGCGAGTTAGCTCGTGCTAGCAGGCAGCCAGAAGCGGGGACGACTCGCGCTGCATTGATATTCCCTGAGTGTACGTCCATTCACGACTTCGCTCTGTACACCCTGGTAGCGTTCGGATCAAAGGAAACTTTCCTCGAAGCACATCTGATCAAACTCCGCCGTACTCCACTCAAAAACACGGCCACATTTGTATTCCCACAGCGCATTCTGCCCAAAGATGCTATTTACAGTACTACAAGAAGCAGTCCACTTTTACACGTGGTACAATTGCATGACTTAATATCACGAGGATTGTTTGACTCGTTTTTATTGCCGTTTAACCATTAAGTATCCGTAACGCAATCCCATTTTGGTTATACCTCTTTTTCCTGTTCACAGAACCATCTACATTGACTTGTGACGAAACTACTGACGTGGGGGGGCCGCAAGCCCTCTAAATAGTGCAAACACACACACACACACACACACACATTTGACTACCACTGAGTCGGGCACAAAAAAAGGAGAAAAAAATGGCAAAGATTAACTTATTGAGGTCTCCATTGCCATAGCAACACAGAATAGTTTTGATGCGTCTCCCTTCACAGTCAATGAGGTTTGAACGTATCACGGAGCAGATAGCTTTTCCGTGGCTTGTTACTAAGGGGGCTATTTAATGCAGATACTGCTGTGCGTCTGAGCACAGATGGCTGAATACTCGAGCATGGCCACTTTGAAGAGAGCTCCCGTCCACATTTTCAGGGGGCCGCTTTGCAACATTGATCTGAAAGGGGGGAACGGTTGTTAATAATGAATAAATCAACAATGGGGAGAATAGCCCAGGCAGAAGCAGTTAAAATGGAATAGCGTATGACTCTGGAGTGATGCAGCGGATTAAAACATGATGGTTGTCATCGCTCGCCGTACGATCGGGCCGCCGTGATATGACACACCAGAATCAAGTAAATATGGGTTTGGGAGAGATTCTAATCAAGCGGACGTCATCTTAATTGAGCTGTCAGTCAAACTGAATACTGTTGATCTGTTTTTGTCTTGGCATATTACTGTTTTACTCATGGATGCGAGCTCGTACTGGACAGAGTAACGGCTTCGTTTAGTCACTCTGATGTGGAGGAACAGGCTGCCGGTTTGGGCCATTCAAAACCGTGCTCGCTTGCTGTCATAAAATCATAGTTGAATTTTTTATTTCCTCTTTTTTCAGTTTATTTTTTAATATTGTATGAGGAGAGAGAAATACGAAAAAAGTCTCCCTCACATTTTTGAGTAAACAACGTGCTCATTAACATGCTAATTTTCTCAGCAGGAATATGAAAAGTTGTGCAAAATACACTCCATTTGCAAAAACACTTCCGTCCTCACAAAAGAATTTAATTACGCCGTAGGACACGAGCCATTCAATGCCCACCGGCAACACCGAGACGAAACAGACACACTCCAAGCATATATACTAAACACGGCAAACACCTGCCCTCGTTGAAAATCCCCACACCTGTGAATGTTGCTGTGTGAACATCCATGTTTGACACGTTTGCCGCAGTTGTTCATACACGCACCTGAAGATATCGTTGACCCTGTGGCACTGCCGCCACCCCTTTCCTGTCGCCCGGGCCTATCCCCCTGACGCTGAAGGACGTGGCAGACAGGTGAGTGTAAACAATTCATCACTACTGTGACACCTCCACATCTGCCAGGCACAACAGGGCCAGAGAAGCTGTCAGTCACCTCCGCCAGCCTAACTCCCCTCAGCCTCGCTGGAGCAGGACCACTATTACAAGCAGATGTTTCCTTTTATGAAAGCTGCATGCAAAACTTTCAGACACCTTGGAGACCTGGGAGATAATATAATCAAATAACATCAATTAAAGCAGTCACAAAAAATTAATTAAGGGCTTATAATGCATAACATGTATTGTTTAAACATTTAGTTTTTGACTGCAGACAAAGTAACTTGAGTTAGGGTGGTGGCAGTTTTTTTCATTAGTCTAAATAATATTAATAAACAAATATAAAATGATAATAATTTTTATTATTATTAATAATAATGAATTATTGTTGTTGTTAATAATAATAATAATAATAATAAATTACGGTAATAATTATTGTCATTATTATGGCATTTTGTAGGCACAGTTGTTCAAATGAAATTTGATAGCATTAATAAAATAAATAAACACTCGCATGCATATTATTATATTTATTTTATTAATGCTATGATATTTTTCAGCTGAACCATACCTGCACAAAGAAATAATATTCTACAATATATTCTACAATATTAAATAATAAGTGGAACTCATCAAGTAACATTCAGTTTGTCTATAACTTCAGTAGGTCAGTGGGCGGTTGTATCTCTGAAAGACATCCACCTCTGCTTGATATGAAAAGCTCTCAATTACAAGTGTCACTTAATGATGGCCACCATTGTCTAAATAAACATACAGGCCTGGAGGAAAAAGCACCTACAGTGCTGGAACTGTGGCAGGGTGGTATTTTCATACGAATGAGGCTGACTAACAGGTGATGAGTGTCAGACCCACTAGTGGCCCATTGTCACACAGAACAAGGACAATATGAAGCCGAGTTGTTCCGTGCCCTCTCCAGCAGGGGCTGGGATCATGTGCGGCCACAGCCATCCATCACCCGAGCTTTAACAATACCGCAGGACTCCCCACGTACATGTACTGACCCCAAACCCCTTAAATACACTCTGAAATATAATAAGCAAACTACTGCAATTACAGGACATTACAAATACCAACATCCAGCTGAAAAATACATTAATTCAGCATATTATGCTGAGGTTTTTTATCAATTTTGATGTAAATCAACCTCGCATGGTGTCACAACTCAAACTAGATCACCTACTTAAGTGCTATACCTCAGATTAACAAAACCATCATCATCAAGGTCTTACAGGTTGAGAAACAGGCTCAAGAGCAAATACTCACAGGGGACTCAATAACAATGCTGGGGTCCTGGTGGGCCACAAAGCCCATCGAGGCCTTTTGTTTCTAGAGGGGGCCTTGCATGACAATCGCAGACTGACAGGCAGCGCAGGGGGTCAGAGGAACCTGGGACAAGGCCGTATTGTTCTTCTCCCTGTGCACAAGGTGCACCTCCTTCATACCGACAGGAAACAGAGACCCGACTAAGAATAATCTGGGCAGGTCAGAGGGTTTTCAAACCAAATTACAACTGAAAAAAGGCCTTCATTTAACAGCAGAGCTTACCTGTTGTGGTTTGGGGTGGAGAGCGGAGGAAGGAGAGAATGAGGCAGGGAGTAAGGGAGAAAGAAACAGAAAGATAGAAAAAGCCACTGTGTGAATTAACCCGCCATTTTCCTAGTCTTTAAAAGGTAATAATTATGGAAGCAGCTGGAAACTTTTGGGGCTAGAATTAAAAGCTAAAAGCATAGCTCCCATTTGATTTTTGTTTGTTCTGCCGTGAACGGCCATTGGCTGGCCAGCGAAGGGGTTTTTACGGATGCAGGGGGACTGCTCTTATATTAGTTTTTTTTCCCGTGCTTCAATTTTTTTCTTATCTAACACGTACAAATTGAAGCAAAAGGAAAGACATGTAAATGTTGTGACATACGGAGAAGACTGCGAGTAAACAGAGGTAGGTGAAAATTGGGCAGGGTGGGGTAAAATCCCCTCAGGTAACAGGGGCAAGATACCCCTCCCCCCCTTTTTTTTTGAGATTCGCCCCCTTTTCAGCAAGCTTGACAAAATAGCGATTGCGCATACAAAAAGGTAGCCCACGCAGTTGGCATAGATGGTGAGTGTCTGATTATTAACATAAAAGCCAGAGATAACAAGGTAACAACCATGGCCAGGAAACACAAAAGAGCCTCTATTACCTGGATGTTTACAGTTATTTACAGCTACAGAGAGTCCTTTCCTCCTGCTTTTCTCAGGACAATAGATGAAAATGGCCTTTTTAACATGTCAAGAGCAGCGGTGAGGATTTCCACTACTAAACTGCTAAGGGCTTGACCTGAGTCCAGGTTTTCTTTAGACTGCTGGGAGGTTGGATGGCACACTTGGTTAAGACGTAGGAAGCCAGACCAAATTAACCTACAAGTCGGGCCATCGGCCAAAGACTGCAGCTGCAGAAGTACAGGTGTCTCCATCATGGCTGTGCACCATTCAGAATTAAATTGAGAATGCCTTGAATTTGAACTGAAGTGGCAAACAGGATGTAGAATTGCAATTTAAACTAGAAAACCTTCCAAACTAAAATATTCTATAACCAACAAAGACTAAAGCATGCATTCCGATACGAATGCAATAAAGAGTACTTAGGTAAAAATAATTAATGGATCAAACTCAATAACATGGTATTTGGGGCAGACAATATCTGGCAGTCATTTTGTAACTGCCAGGACTTGGGGAGTTTTTTTCTTCATATGAATAATTTGTTTAAGCCAAAGACTTTCCATATTGAAATACTTTCCATTGTACTCACAGTTTGACAAATCCACTTTCAAAATCTGTGCTTGCCTCATTTCATACGTTTGCCACAATGCTAATCTCATACTTGTAAAACTGGGCAAAAGCAGAGCCACGTAAGGTCACTTGGCTTGGCGTTAAGACCCTGATTATTTCAACGTAGAGTAGACTACTTTATGCTCCACTAATGTCTTTTGATCCAAATAAACGGTAGCTTCAGTGAGCTAATCTCTCCAGAACTGAGATATGCTTTCATAGGCTATCGCTATTTCTAAATTAAGAGCAGAATCCTGTCTCTCTTAAACACTTGTCTGCTGAGGTTTAGTAAACGGTACAGACCGACCTATTTCCACAAAATAGACTAATTATTCTATTTTGTTTACTGTTTAAAACAGAACTCCTGATGCCAATTTGCTAAAGAATCACTCTTTTGAATTGAATTGCATAACACATCTGAATAGATTCTCGATTCAGTTCGCCGACACGCTGAAAGCTTTTCTCACCCGTAAAACTGTACAATTGCAATCATTTTGGACACAGAAGACAAAGTGAACTGGATTTTTACTTACAACAGATAAAATAACCACACAAAGCAACGGAAAAGGTTCAGCACCCCCACATTAACGCCCCTGTAGTGGATGTAAATACATTTTCCTACCATTTACGTTCACTTTGTTTGTGTCTATTTTTTGTGGTTTTGGCTAGCTTTAAATTCCACAGCATATTTTTCCAGAATGTGGTGTAAATACATGAGTCGAGTGAAGAAAAGGGCCTGTGGCAGAACTGTCATAGGTTAAAATCCTGGTCAATCAGTTGAACTGAATCACGAGTTGACTCTCACTTTTTATTCTTTCAAATATAATTGCATTTTTATCTCACCACAAATGTAAAGTTTTGGGTGGAATGTTCATTATTATTATAATCTAGCTCACGTCAGTTCACTTTGCATTTTTATATTTAGTAAATGATTTATGCAAAGCTAATGATCTCTACAAGTACGTTCCAGGCATAACCAGAATGTTCCATAAAGTCAAAAATGTATTGTGTTTATGATTATTGTCCTTTTTAGTACAATGGTTAATGAGTAGCCCCTTTTATACCTGTAGTTAGCACTGAACACTTGAAATTGGATCGCTAAAGATGGATGTTAATACCGTAAATTAGAGTTGGACTGTACTTGTCTCTGCCTCTTTCCAGAATAACCCTCAAAAAAGCTGCTTAGTTTGAGTATGCAGTTTATAAGGTATAGCCGCAGCTAAACGTTAAACAGAATGACTCATGGGAAAGCATAAAAATACGTCTGCTATTTTAGAGAGGGATGCCACATCTGCAGGTCATTGGAAGAAAGAAGCACCGGTGAGCTCTGAGATAAAAGATAAAGATGACAGAGCTCTTTAGTGCCCTGTTAAAAAAGAAAACAGAACAAGACGCCACTCATCCTCACCAGGCCAGCTTCATTTGCTTAATGGCACACAGCTTGAGTAGGGCCAGCTCCCCTAATAATGATCTAACAGTGCAACAAGGCGAGAACTAAGATATGGAAATATTGAAATTCATATAGGCAGGCTGAAAGCATCTCAGCATTGATCTAGCCTCAGCATGGGTAAAAAGCAGCGCTCCTTTAATCAGGGCAGGCCAGGAGCCTTTGGCTACACAGAGGTCCCTCTCAAGATAAGCCTGTCCTACAGCACAGCTAGCTGAGATGAGGGGGAGAGAGAGAGTGAAGCCTGGGGGCCTGAGCAGAGAGGAGAACCAGGACTGAATCTCAAATCAACTCATTATTCCCTACCTGCTGCACCTTTGTCGTGCATAGAGAGTGCTTCTGAATTCAAGCACCACTGCAGGACCAGGGTTACTGTTTTTTTTTTTTTTAAACCAGGGACCTAATTTAATGTTCTTTGTGTTCTGGGTCAATGGTGTGAGACTGATATTATTTTTGTATTAACTTTTCATTAATTAAAAATGCATTTACGTAATGGCTTAAATACACCTCTTCTGCGATGACAATTTTTTATTTTTTTTTTATTTATATTTCTTGGTTAATAATTTTAAATTAAATATACTTCATTTAAAATTAAGCTGTTCTTAAGTAGTAGTTAATTTTTTTTTTCTTACAGCGAAAAATAAACTCAAAACCATATGCAACCAACATGAATACAAAGAATAGGTCTACGGGTCTAGTTTTTCTTTTATATGACTCTTGTTTGTTATTGACCTCTGTGCCCTTGTGACCAAATCTTTGTTAGTTTGGACGAATTGTTTTTTTCTTTTCTTCGTATGACCCTTCCTATTTTTTTTTCCCTCTGCATGTGTGCAAATGAAGTTTTCACCCTGGCAAGCGCACCTTTAATTAAATTAAAACAAAAGGTGCTAAGGCTGTTGATTGTCAAGGCAGAGCAGGAAGGAGGGGAGAAGAGGGTTACAGAATGCAATGAATATCAATGTGTGATGAATGACTGGGCTCCCCCAGCTGTCATCCAAATGAACGTGAATATTCAACTCTTTCCCCTTCACTTAGCTTCCATTTAGCTCTGATGATATTTCATTAGCTTGTCCCATGGTGCTGAGAAACGATAAGTGATCCACGGAAAGCTGTTTTCGCCTTCATGTTTATTCTAAAACAAAACTCACTGCATTCTGCCATGCATTTCCTTTTCTTTCTCGTTTTTGGCGTACATCCCCACAACCAGCACGGATCAAATGTGTGTCATTTTGGTGAGTGTTTTAATTTGTATCGAACCGATTAGCCGAATTGGCCTGCCCCTCTGAGACAGAGTTTTTTTGCATTGCAACACTGAATTGCAATATGTGTGGTGTTGTTTTATCCAGAGTTTCACTACGCATAAAACAGTAGATTTCAGCTAAACTTTGATTCAATCCGACTTAAATCTGCACAGTGCTAGAATGCAAATATTGTTGGACTAGCGTTAAAGTGTGACTATAAAGTAAAGACTATGACGCAAATGGTTGTAAATATGACAAAAAAGAAGCATTTACAATTATAATAGTTGGGAAAACTTGTGCAGTTTCATCAGATATTATCTTTTGCACCAGTGTTTGCACACAAAAATAAACAAATGACCCTTTTGAACTGATTCTTCTTTTGAGAGTCAGAGAAAAAGATTCAAACTTGTGAGTTAGCAGTTGGAATTAGTGCCATATATCTGTTGTCTATATCTAAATCTATATATTTAGTCTAGATCTGAGTTATATGGACGTCTTCTCTCTCTCTCCATTCGCCTTCACCTGCTCTTAGCCTGTTCTCTCCACCACACCAATGTCAACACATCCTCTTTATGTCAAGACAGATTGGTGCTTTATCTCGATGCTAAGCCTTGCATTTCAATCATTGCTTTCCCATTCCTGCGCCATGTATTGATTTTGATGAAAACAACTTGCTAATCCAAATAAACAACATGTCAGTGAGCCATTCAAGCTAACAGAAATATTAGCACAGCATGATCCCCTGGCTGGGCAAGCCCAGGGTCTACCAGAGCTCCTGACCTGGCAGGGGGTTGCAGTGGAGGGTGGGGGCAGTTGTGTGTGAGGGGGATGCTTTTGCATGAACATCAGACCAGCCGTAGCGGTACATTCCACTTCATTTATGCACTACGATTCAGTGACTGTCAAATTTGCACATACACATTTCTTGGAAATCTTTTTTTCAAGCTGTGAATTCAATTCACAGCCGCCGGAAATAAAGGGATAGTTCATCCAAAAATGAAAATTCTGTCATCATATACTCACCCTCCCAATGTCATTTAAGACTTTCTTTCCTTTGCGGAACAAAAAGATATTCAGAGAAACGTCTAATTTTTTTGCCATTACAGTAAGTCAACGAGGTAAAAAAAAAAAACCTGGACCTTTTTCACATTAGAGCTAAAATCATACGGGTTTAAAACAACATGAAGATGAGTAAATTATATCAGAATGTTGTTTTTTTCATAATTTTTTTAAATAAAAAATTCATGCTCTAGACTGGCTGCATCGAACTAAAGCTGAGCCCAAACTAGCCTGATTTGACTTCTCATTGCCATCTTAAGACAACGTTTATCAACTGTGATAGGCCCACGTGACCCTCACTGCTAGATTTACCTCACAGATGAATTCAAGTTGCGTTAATTTTAAGTCTAAGGCTCTCCCACCTTCTCCCAGAGGCCCTATGCTGCCCTAGTGACCCCTGGGCTGGTTCCACTCACTACTGCAGGGGAGCGTGTCAGCTTGGGGGCCATCTCGATCGCCCCAGCATGCCATGGGGCAGGCAAGGCTCTGCACAGCATGGGCAAGAGAGCGTCCGTGCCGGTTTTAAGGTCATGCTAATTGCCACACTCCTCCGTCGTGCCGTCACTTAGCGGCGGAGGCTGCATTCAGAGCATGGTGCAGGTGTTGGGTGCCCTTTAAACCTTTAATTAAATATCACTGTAAAAGGTTAATGCAGAGAGCCAGGTATTACAGCCTGCAATGAGCGTGCAACCATAAAACTCTATTTGAGTCTGTTAGCGTGTGAAGGATTGACCTGATGGTTATTTTATCAAAAGAAACGACGAGACGAGTCAGGATATTACTGCTACTATGCGATATTCAACAGCATTATTTAAAACAAGGGTTTAATTTAATAGGCAAAACCCTGTTTGAATAAACTATCGGCTGAACAATTAGCTTAAACATTCCCAGCGCAAACGTGTCAACTGGAGCATCTGTATAATTTAGACTAAATATTTTTGGCGCTATATAAAGAACAATTGTCACCTTTTGATAATCCAATCAGGATTTTGTGCGACCCTTGATAATGAGACCCATCTGCCGGTGGCTTATAATGATGCAAGCCAGGAAAAAAAAGTATACAAATGCAATGCAACGTCTTTCATTTTAGGCTGAAAAGAGATATTGCCAATTTAATACATAATTAAAACGTGACAAAAACTAATGTCAAAAGGACCATAAATCTTCAAAAGAACCATAAATTGCAGACTAAGCAAAGAGAGACGAGACAAAAAATGTAGTAGGAATGATTTGGTAATATGGCCAACAATTCTAACATTTTTAAATTCCATCCAGCCATAAATCAATAGACTCAATGTTGCGCACTGTGGAAATATTTGGATATATTAGGAAAATATGTCTCTGCCCTAAGTCTAAGCCGTGATATGAGACTTTATAAATATTTGCAGAGGACATTTTACAGTGTCTGTTATTCAGCCTTTTGAGGAGAACACAGCTGTGATAGAAGAGCATGTATGATTGGTATGACATTAGGTTTCAACACATAATTAACATAAATGACCCTAATTAACAACCTTTTTCAGAGACATGGTAATGTGGCCAAAAAAAAAAAATCTGGCTTACCTGAGTCCTATTGTCAAATCAGCTGATAAAATTCAGTACTTTCAATTAAACATGTTTCCAATAAAATCGAGGGATAGGGCTCTAAAAAAGGTAGGGGAATTCTTTCATTATTTAGTTACTCATAGTTTCAAACTTGTGTTGAATTTTGGGGTTAGAATTAAAATATATATATTAATTGCATTAATTTATTTATTAGTTATTAAATTCACGAGACATATTAATATGCTCAGAATTGATAAAACTCTTTTTTTTCTCTCTCTCTTTAGAAAGGCATATTATCAGTATCTTAGCACAGTGTATTCAGTATGCATCAAGCATCTGGAAGCGTCAGCCATTTTCATATGGTATTTTCATACCATATTTCAGCAAGGCAGAATAATCTCACTTAACATAAGAACGGTCCTTCTCTCTGGTGCACTGCATTGCCCCCTGCTGTGGTTTTGTTGTTTCTAGTTTTGTTAAATAATTAATTCTTCCTCACAATTCCTTCCATAATCTATAGCTCACCATAACCAGGAGCGACTGTGCCAGAATCTTACCCGTGAGTCCGTGACGATAAAAAATATAGACATTGTGCGAGCAGTATAAATTGTCGTATAGTTCAAAGTATATAAATGTTAGCATCTTCGTCTTAATTTTGGAGTTCTTCTTTGTGGCTCCTGGTTTTTCAGGGTTCTTTTGTGGCCCAGCAGATCAGGGCATGAGGAGCCCGGTAATTTAATTCTCTTACCATCCACCTCCCAGCCCAACCTCCGGACCACAGCTTCTCTCAATCTCTTGTTTTCTTTTCAAGCCTGTATTTGCCTTCTCCCTCGCTCTCTTTCTCTATCTCTCTCTGGGCTGAGGCTGGGCTGAGCTGCCTCCCCGTGGTGAGGGTTGAATCCAGGGGCCACCTGCAGCAGCCGCCGCTAGCGCAGCCAGACGCCGTCGGCCCCCTTTGATATCTGTGCGGCAGCCACCCCAGCCACATTTACGCCCGCGCACCAGCCGCAGAAACCACCAGCTAATGTGGGATATCAAACAACAGTCGCCTTCTCTTTCTCGCCCGCTTTTTTGTCTCTCTCTCTCTCTCTTCAGCCTTCATTCTCTCTTTCTCCCTCTCTTTTTCCGGGGGTTTGAATTTGGAGTATGTTTAAGCCGCCACACCAGCCGGGCTCAGGCCCTTTCAGAGGCACAGCTTGGGCTCCCCGTCTGGCCCATGGCCTCTGTGGCCGCCTCTATATTACACTGGCTTTTGTTAGCGGCGGCCCAGCCAAACAGGACCAGCCATAGGCCGCCATTTTCACCACCACCTGAGAGGAGATGAGAAACGGGGGAAACGCACACAATGAAATGAGCCGCATTTTTCAAGTGAGCTCCTCAGGGAAGCCAAAGCGAAGATGAAAAGAGAGTAAGGAGGGACGGAGAATAAAACAAAAAAAAAAAAAAATTGTCTGACCGATTGCCGACAACAGTACGCAAAATTAAAAAGAAATGAAAAGGCATTCCACCTATCGCTACATGTTAGCCACATATGAGGCTTTTTTGTTTCGCTGTGTACATGTCATGTTATGAGAATCGAGAAGCTAGGAAATACGGTTTGGTCATGTCTGACAACGTTTATATTTTTCAGAGAGAGGAAGCTACATTCACGCAGGGATTCTAGCAGGCACCCCAGGAAGACTGGGATAATTAAATGAATTGACTAAAAGGATGCAATGAATATCCCTGCACAGCATCAGGTTAAAGTCGACAAAATTGAAGTCCAATCTAAAGAGTTTCAAATCAATTTACTTGAACAGCAGAACGTACATCAACTGACACTGTGGTTAATTTCTGTTTGCGATGTATACGTACGCACAGTTATCCAACCATTAGCCACAATGCATTGTCTGCAAAGGCCGCCTGATGCTGATAAAAAAATAGATTTTATGTTCTTAAATACAAAAAGCAGCAACAACAGCACAGCGTTTAGTTTAAGGTGCTATTCATTCCAGCGACAACAGAATAAAAACACTATCAGGGTCCTGTACAATACACAAACGTGTGGGTAAGCTCACGCGTCTATTACACATAAACGAAAACATCCACATGCTAAAAAATAAACAATGAACAAGTGCTGTGTGTACAAACACCTACTTACAAAGACGCTAACACACCAGAACAAATGCACACACACACACACACCTGAGGAACATGTGGTGCTAAACTTAAGCTAATTAAGTGACAGACAATTGCACTCAGGGGAGACATTCCTAGGAATCACTATCAACAACTGGATCAACATGGCAGGGAGGAGAAGGTGTTTATTAGCCAGTTGTTCGTACTTTGCTTGGCACTAAAGTGTTAAAATGGCTTTAAAAAGTTTGTCATCGCAAACTGTCATCAGGAAGGTTTAATATTAGATTCAAGGGTGGTTTAAGCGGAATGACAGGCTAATTACAATAAAGGAAGAATTTACCCCCAAAAATGTTATTCTGTTAATCCAAACTTTTTTTTGCATGCTTTCATTGTATGATTAAAAGCACTAAATTTATCTAGATATCTTTTTTCATGTTTCACAGTAGAAAAAAAAATTTAATAGAGGTCCGGAAATATTTTGAGTAGGAAAAACCCTTTCAAATCTTGCAAACCTATAAATAGCTGAAAATGCATTTTGTATTTTGCTAACAAAATTTTTCTTTGTTTTTTGTTATTTATATTTGTTATTTATATATATATATATATATATATATATATATATATATATATATATTTATTAGCAATATTTGAATTTGTGACCTTTTTAATAATAATATAAATATACGTTTTATGATTTATCTCCCGTCTGATGGTATATTTTTCTGCTAAAAAAAGATGCAGCTACTGTTGACATTATAGTCTATCTGTTACCCATTTAATCCTTAAGCTGTAGATTGAACAATCAAGCTAAACGTCATTTGTGTAACTGTAAAAAAAAGGAAGCTAGACATTAAACGGGGGGTATCTGACGCATGAAAGACGAAAATAATTCTGTCAAAGAGTGAAAAGTAAATATACACCGACACCATCAAACATTATCGCCAGAGATTTGAGGAGGCATCAAGATATCAAATGCCTGTCAAATTTGTTAAGATCTGTAAACGTCTGATAAAAGCACACACCTCTGTTACTAAAAAGTCTATCAAAAACAATAAATGATAATTCTGCCCGCTATCTCCCGGGTAGATCCCAGATAGATGCATATCCATTGTGCTACACAGGAGGAGTTTGGAACGCTCTGTGGTTATGGCTCTAATGGCTAGTCGTTAGTAATGCTCAATGATTATCATTAGGAAAACTCGTGGCTGAGCGCGGAAAAGCATATTACAATGCACACCAGGCTGGGTGAAATACAGAATAAGGCACGAATGTCTAACAAAGGAACTTAATGTTTTATAGACGTAATGATAAAGTCTTTGATGGATATCTATGGAAGGCGTTTTACATTTTCTGTGGCCCACAATGGGTTGTTAGAGAGCGAACAATGAAGAGTCCTCTCTGAGTGCTGTGTTCCAGTCACTTCACCTTGAACAAGCATGCGAATGTGCCGCCTATTGTTGAAGGCTGTCTTCAAACGCTGTGAAAACCCTAAACCGTCCCACTAAAAGCCCATTACTAAGACATGACCATTGCAAAATGGAAGCGGTTGTAAAATAACGCGTAAAGGGTTGTAGATTATAGCACAGGAAGTGTTTAAGCCTGGCACTCTACATGTATAACAGTCATATTTTGGTTAAAGAAGTTATCAGTGTCATCGTAGTATGTTTGAAATCTCCATATGAAGTGCAATGAGATGATTAATCTACCACGTTATGATTTGATGACGCGATTCATAGGCTTCCAAAACCGAGATGCGCATGTGTTACGTTTCATGTCGTTGCTTAACAAAACAGTGCTAGCATAACTAAACAAAGTAGGCTTGAACTAGAAAGAGCATGCAGCAGTTTAGAGCATGTCAATTTTTCCTAGGGTCTGCGAAGGTTAAACTCAAGTGGCTGGTAACAACTCTATTATGTGGTGAGTCTCTGGTTGGCAAACAGAAGCGTTGCATGTAAAACTGCAGTAGAGGCCTGTCCCTGGAGACCTCTGTGCACAGCAGGTTAACCTGTCAGTGCTTTTTTAAGGCCTGATTGCTAAGCCCCCTGTAGCTTGAGGTAAACTGACAATTTTCCATCAGCAGGGAGGTTGGCTTTATTAGTGATAGGGTGAAAAAAAAGTAAATTCGAGCGCAAAGGGTATTGTTCCCTCCAATGGAGGATTAACATATGAGAGGTTCAATCAATTAGCTTGACGCTAAGAAACACATGAGCCTGACTAATGAAGAGACATTCAGAAAACTGAATGCGCTGACACTGAAGAACAAAACATGGTAAACATGTCTGCGATTGATGTATTGCTGTTGGTTCCACTGAAAAGGTAATTCAGGGATTATGAAATCAACTGAATTGCACGTAAATCATAACTGAATAGCTGGTTAGCGTAGCTCATTTTAGTACAATGCTTGTACGCTTGTATTGACAAAAAATTGACAGGCACAGCAGAAACCTGTGCGCTGTGAAATTGTTTCCACATATTGGTTAACTTTATTCGACTCTTCGTTATTTCTTTAAGAAAAGGTGGGTTAAGATTGATACCAGTCAAGTCCTGTAAGTATTTGAATTACGGATTAAACTGACACTATTATGCAGATTAAACCGACAGTTTCTGAATGTTGTAATCTTATGAAGGAAAAAGAGACAATGAAGGAGGGCTATCTCATGAAAAAAAATCCTCATTGGCTGATTAGCTAATATTATCTTATTTAACGAAAGCTCCATAAAGCTGTCAACAAACTATAACCTACAGCTAAACACTCATTCAAGCATGACCTCATCAGAGCAAGACGGGACATAAAACTAGTCATGAGGAGTTAAGGTGGTCCCTGTAATTCTAAAAAAAACTTACTGTAAAGTGAAGACATGACCTTTAATAATCAAAAGTATTAGTGTGCACTAATAGCACTAGTTCACATTTAAAGGGCTAGTTCGGCCAAAAATGAGAGTTCTGCCATATACTCACCCTCAAGTTTAAACACAAAAGGATAAGAATTTTCAAGAATGTTTATTGGTCATACAAAAAGAAATTTGTGTGTTTGTGTGTTCTGCAGATTAAAGAAAGTCATGTGGGTTTGGAACGATACGAGGGTAAGTAAATGATGACACAGTTTTAATTTTTGTCTGAACTATGCCTTTGACTCAAGGTCGCTGTTTTGCAATTATAGAACGTTAGCATATGATGCACGTGAATTGTTGATGAGGCACCAAGCAGTGAATAATTCAAGGCTTAAAGGGATAGTTTACCCCAAAAATGCCATGTTTTCTGTTGTTTGTGCTTGGATCTAAATGAAAACAACGCATCCATGTGACACAGCTAACGTAGAACTGTTGTTTATGTGTAATCTTGTAGCTTTGTAAAATTGTGGTTTAACCCCTTATGCCACATGAATCATTTTACTGATGTCCTTGCTACATTTCTGGACATTGATCATGTTAATTGCATTGCTGTCTATGGGAGGGTCAAAGAGCTCTCAGAATTCATCAAAATATCATAATTTGGGTTCTGATGAACAGAGGAACGGAGGTCTTATGGGTTTGGAACAACATTGGAATGAGTGATTAATGCCATAATTTTCATTTTCCCCTTTAAAACCACACACACACATATATAAATATAAATAAACAAATATATATAAATACGCACACATGTCCACAAGTCATTAAGGTAGATGCTGACCCTAATAAGAAGACGTTGACACAGGAGACTGGGGGTAGCTTCCTGACAGCATGGGAGCCATTTAATCTAGCCCTTGATTAACTCATCGTCTGTCCACTTGTCCTACAGACATGTGCTAACATGTCATAATCGTCATAATACTCATCAACTTCCACTCGCTCCCCAGCTTCCTGATTAGGGCCCTTTTCCCAGAAGGCCCCTGGTTAAAGCTTAATAATTCCCCTTAGCCTCACCCCAGTGTACCGTGGGCCCTTCAATTAAATACAGAATATCTAACACACGCATACTGACTCAGGATGGACCCTACCTCCAGCTATACGCCACGCTGACAAGCTGCACTGTTCTTCAGTTTGCAGCAATTAGTCCCCTCTTATCAAACCCCTGGCACAGAGTGTGCTCTCCAAATGTGCTTGCTTGTTTTATTTTGTGAAGTGCCACCACAGCGCTTTGTGGACGGGGAGGAGGGATTTGTGCGGCACCGAATTCGGCATTAAAAACACAGCTTGTTGCTCGCTGCACCTTCAAATAGCTTTCCTCCCCTTTGTTTTATGTGCTTTTTTTTATACAACAAGGCAATATCTGTCAGGAGTGCCACTCTTTTAATGCAATTCCCTCTCTTCGGCATCATTGTGAACAGCTGTCAACAGTGTTTCCCATTTATTTGTCGACTGCTAGAAGGATGGGGGCCTAGCAGAATCCCCCAGTTCGTCAGCAAGCCCACCGGGGACCGTCTTCGCTCAGACTTCCCACGCGAGCTATACGCGAGGTGGGAAGTAAATGCACTCGTTTCCCTTCCAGCTAGGCGCTGTTTACTTTTCAACACCTCCTTTGAGGGCCGCATCCCAGAGACCAGACAGCCAAGAGACGGGAGGGATGTCGCTACACAACACCAATTTGTGGAGTAGTGGGTTCGGCTCTCCATGTTTATGAAGTCGTCCTCTGCCTCACGAGCGCCAGTGTGATGATGAGATGTGCCGCCTCAAATAAGAACACCTCTGTCAGGATGAGCGAGCCGACCATGTCCTTCTCACCATAAATATGACTGTCAGGAGTTAAGGGATGCGGAGCGTTTCTCGTTGCTTTTGCCACTTGTGATTTGTCAAGAAATCAATATACTCATTATCACCATGGCTGCCTGAGAGTAGCGAAAGAATGTATGTCAGATGCAGAGAGGGAGATGCATGTGGCTGATGTGTAGAAAAGTGGGAGTGTTAAGATGACACCTGTGTATAAGTTCAGGAATGACATCACCTGTACGTGTGAGTGTAGATGACTCCATCAACCCAGTTTCTACTGATGTTAAATTGTGACAATTAAAGGGACAGTTCACCCAAAAATGAAAATTCTGTCATTATCTCACCCTCGTGACCAAAACACATCTCCACTTTAATTGTATAGACAAAAAAAAAACACTTTTTTTTTCATAATATATTATTTTGTGTTTCACGAAATAAAGAAATTGATACTTGTTTGGAACAAATGGGAGGTTGAGTAAATGATGGCAGAACTTACATTTTAATGCATTATTATAAATGGTTTTAGGTAAACCTACACATATTGAGACAATATGTAGCTGTCTCAATGTTATTGTAATTTTTCTACCTGAAAACATATACATATGATTCATATAATTGTTGCTATTTTTTAGTAATTGGCAAACATGTATAAATATATTTAGAATTTAATATATAATTATCATACATATTATAGTATAATATAAAATGTATATTTTAAAAATAAATATATACATTTATACTTACTATAAATTAAATTATATGGCCTATTTTAAGGAGACTCTTGCTATAAAAAAAACTTCTATGGCGTAAAAAAAAAATTTTTAGTCAGATCGACAATTATAGAGAAATTGATTATTGTTGCTGGAATATAATTTCTGTTCTGTTAAAAATGTAAATTAGATGTGTAGTTGATTAGCTTTAGGTTTTGATGACGTTATGCTGCCAATTTAGCAATGAAATGACTGTTACGAACATAATGTTCTTTCTTTTAAATAGCAACATCGTTTATGTTCTCCTGAAATAACATGTCCAAAGACATTGACTTAGTTTGAGCTGAGGTCACGAGGGAATCATCAGGATCAGAACTGTCATTACGATACATATTTGCACACATAAATTTAAACCTGCTCCATTCATTCAAATCACCGTCACTTTGGGCATTAGCTAACATTAGCGTGCATTGTTGTTCTAGACATTGACGTATGTCAGGTGCTACCTGACTAGCCACTGATGAGCTCACTGACCATGATCTTCAAGACTGTCAGGGGACCCTAGACCTCCAGCATGGAAACTTGACGTTCGGAGTCAATCAAATTAGCTCCTTCCACTCCACTAGCCTGAGCAATGAACAAGCCGCCCCAAACCCAATAGCTTGAAGCTGACGACATCACATGCACCTCATGGGGTAAGACATACATTGACAAATATGAACAATGCCATTGAAAGAATAACTGTCAGCATAATGACGATAAGTCAGAGATATGCTTTCTTTCTCATTGCCTTGAGCATTGTTTTGAAGCGAAGGTATCAAATTGGACTAATATTTGCATGAGACAGAGATGTTTTTGTAGTGTTCAGAGAGCTCCATGGGCGCGCGGCCTCCTCGTGTGACGACCAGACAGTGAAAATAAAAAAAAAGGATCAGTTCTACAACTTACGGCACAGGAATCCATTCCGCACAGACTGCTACTGTTTTGATGTTCATCTTCAACCATTCCTGGTGTTTTAATAACCTGTGGAGGGCCACTTGTAAACTCTTGATGTGGGCAAAGTCAAAAACTTGTAAGATATTAGATATGCACAGGAATATCAAACCAAATCCTCGGAGCGCCAGGGTTTTTTGCTTTCACATTTGCTTTTAAGATTTAGTCAAAGGTGCTCAATGGGAAAAGTACGAAGGAGACAGCTGGGAAGAAGCTTATCTGCGACGTAAGAGAGGGTATCTGCACGCTCCTTGATATTTTGAAAAGAGCCATCAACACTCATTTCTGTCAGCTCGCGTGAATTCTCCTGAATGGCGTTTGTCTGCTCTAAGTATCGTTATACGCAAGAATAACAGCAGGAGAGAGATGTGGGGAGTCTCAGATACAGCTTATCGAAAGTACGCGTTTTCAGAACACTTTGACTGTCTCCATTAACCGATTGAATTAAACACTTAAACAAATTGATTTTGACAAAATTCATGCTTTTCCTCCTCTATGTTTTAGCATTTCACGTGTTTTTGAGTTTGGCGGAGCTAAGGGTTTTTCATCTGGCGAGAGCAGCTAGTCGAGTCCAATTACCTCCTCCTCTTTAAATCTGATAAAAATGCTGAAATAAACAGGCAAGTCCAAACCATACGCCGGTTTCAGTGACAAATACAACATAAAGGTGGAGAACAAGAGAGGTTCTGTTCCATTAAGTCATTAAGTCCTTATAAAACCAAACTCTGAGAGCATCTTTAGCCCTGCTGCTGCCCTCGGGCAGAGAACCGCTGTGTTTGAAGATCAAAGTCGTAGAGGTGTGACTCTAGGTTTATATGTGCAGGGAAATTGAAAATTTCCCTAAACTGGAGGGGTCTGCATAAAAAAGTAGGCCTCAGCCAGTAATGCTTTTCAAAAACAGGAGCTGCCCCTTTTTTAGCAGCTGAATAATACAAAGTGCACCTTCTGAACCGAGTTTTAGTGAGTAACTGACTTGCGTCATTAGACTTCAATTAGTGACTCAAATCTGACGTCCATCTGTAGTGTGTGTGTAATCCACCTACCACCATCAATAAACCACTACATAAAAAAGGAACACAAAAAGCCCATAAGTGGCATATTTTCCTTTCCATAACATTCTATAAAATAATTACTGAAATAATTTTTCAAGAATACTCTTTTTGAAGAGAGATTTAACCATCTTTTTCCTAGAAACCCGTAACAGTGTAACACTGGATAATCAAAATGATTTAGATTTAGAAAAACGTCACGTGGCTCGTGTTGAAAGAGAAATGCCGTGTTTACGGTGTTTGCAGTAGCATGACTGTACTTCGTAATTCACACTCAACTCCACTTGTGTGACTCACACTAACAGAATGACTCCCATGAGTGAGAAACACTCATTCAAAGTGAACGTATATAAAAGGGAAAGTGTTTAGCAGGGGAGGTTTTCAATAGCTCGGTCATGTTTGTCCTGAATAGGCGGTGCCAGCTTGGATTTCCTCCAGGAATTAGGCTTTTTGTTTGTGTCTATAGGCCAGAAGTGACAGCTATTCCTGCTTGCTCAAAGTAAGCTTATACATTTGTCGTGAGAAAGGCTAGTGTCTACGTCCACTCTTCATGACATGAAAGTCTCAGTTTTGTAACAGGAAGCTCAACTGTACATAGACTTCCACATAAACATACTAAAACAGAGGGGTGGTCTGAGCAGCCGGGCGGACGGAGAAAGGAAGAGAGAAAAAGGCCTGAGCTCTGCTTTAAGAAGAATTCTATGCAGTGCGATGCTCCCAAAGAAATGTCTTAATTAAATTACATTTATTGTGTGTGTGTGTGTGTGTGTGTGTGTGTTTTGCTCACAAACCTTTTTAGAAAACTTTATACCTATTTGTAACAAATGTTTAACATAAAGAACAATGTCCACCAATACAACAATTAAATAAACAGGATGCCATGCCTCTCACTTAAGATCATGCATATTGACCATTTGCAACCTAAACTGGTCATGATAAATGAAATTATTAGATGTGAGTCGTTTCAGTTAAAGGCCAGAATCGATTATATGAAATTGTTTAAAGTAATCACTTTACTACTGCCTGGTTTCTTTGAAACTTACGGTTAAACGCGAGTACACGCGGCGCATTTCTCCAAACAACGCTTTTCTTGTGCGTAAAACGTCAGCAAATTCACGTGAACTTTGAGCCACTGGCTAATTCGTTATTATGTGCAGCTGCTCTTGTTTCCCTCCACTTTATCAGAGACGAACGTACACAGAGGTATCGTAAACTGACGCGTTTTCATCATTAACAGCAACAACAAAAAGCATTTGTTCAAATAATCGTCTTAAAACTATATGCCGCCCTCTGCGCGTGGCGCGTGACAGGCCTGCGTGACAGACAAGGTAAAACATCAGATTAGCCAAAATTGATAAGAACATTGAAATGACTTCAATCCAGGTATGATATGTGATTATTTTTTGCTTAATAGAGATATTAAAACAACAGCTTTCCCGTTTAAATAAATATCGTTAACACGTGAGATGGAAGTGAGCGTTTTCGTCTTTTTCATTCTCTTCTTTCTCCAATGGCGAGTTTAAATGTATGCACTGCAAACATGTTTACATGTGTTATAACAACAGTTATATCTACACACATCCTCAAACCATAATCTATGAACGTGTGTCCATCAATGTAAAAGGCGGGTTCAGCAGCGGCGGTCAGTAACGTATATTTAAAGCTGTCTTTCGAAAGCCATCAAGTGTTTTTTTTTTATTATCATTATAATTTTACTATTAACATAAATAATAAACTATCGCCTTTACAGGCCTGTGTGGGTGTTAAAGTTATTCATTTAGTATTTTATTGATCCACTGGTCAAAAATATTTACTTGAATTAATATATTGCATATTTTTTTTGGAAAAAAAGCGCTTCTCTCTCACAATAAAAACGTGTATTATTGCTTGACTCTCGCAGCAGTCCATGAAAACATTTGCGTCTGAACGTGAGCCCCAGGAAAGCTATTCGTTTGTTTGTCCGTAAATTCGTTGCGTTCAGTTACGCCATTTTCAGATGGTTCGAATTCCACCAGCATTTAGTTACAATTAACACCAATGTAAATATAGAGGCCACTGAAAAGCGCTGAATAAAGCGTTGCTTTGGTCATCTTTGTGAGGATCGGTCAGAGCGTTATGGCAGGTCACACGAGGTTACGTGGATCTCCGTGTTACGCGGGCCTGAATGCTGAAAGCAGTTTGTCTTCGCGTCGCTCTTTAACTCAGCGCATAATAAATAGATTTATCTCCATTTGATATACAGAACGTGCAACGTTAAATGTGTTTTTTTGGTTTTTTTTGCTCTTATGCATCACATTTTATTATCAGGCAAAACACTTTCATTCACGTTTTTCTGATCTCCGTTTTAGCAACAGCTAATTAATATTTGCACAGGTGGAAGGCACTGCCAAATCCTTTTCGCTTTGCTGAAAACGGTTACTCAGAGTTAAACGTCAATCACAGGGACAACCACTAGGTTTTTACAAGCCCGTAGGTCTGATTTAATGCAAGATGACACTGATTTTAACATAGGCAATGCAATAATCTGACCATATAAATACAGCTTAAACCCTTCGTATTAAATGTACCGCATGCACTGGTCATTTTTACCGATTTGCGGACTAGTTATTAACTAAAACGTGACTTTCTTGACTTTAAGAGGTAGCTGCTTTGAATCTTCCACAAACATTGCAATCTTTGTAAAGCATTATAGTTGTTTAACTATATGAAAGACAACAACACACGGTGCATTTGGCACAAACGTCTGTTACATTCTTGCCTCGCGATAATCATGCATATGTAGTGCGCGTACAAATACGTTGAATACGAATGAATCAATTAGAAATATAAATATAGAAACATTATATAGAAATAGAAATATTTTGCAAGACTACATTTAAAACTGATTGAGACAGGGGTACAATAAGACGAAATAATACGATCTCAGAACGTCTGTCAAATTCGTGATCTCTCTGGGGGAAAATGTTCCAAATTAATTATAACAAAAAGAGAAGCAACAGAATAAAGGTTGGGGGGAAATCTGCCAAAGTTCACTGTTATTGCATTCGGTGTGTGAGAAAACCAGTGGGACTACTGTGTGTGTGTGTGTGTGTGTGTGTGTGTGTGTGTGTGTGTGTGTGTGTGTGTGTGTGTGTGTGTGACTGAGACAGAAAAAGACTGCGCATATATGTCTGCGCATATTTCTGCAGGTGTGGATGAAATCGGCTGGAAAATGAAGGCAGCCATTGCTCTAATCGTTGAGAGTGAGGTTATTTCCACCGCCTAGGAACAATTACAGCTCTTGTTTAACATTTTGGTGTTATGTCTAACATCATTAAATCTTACGCAATGTATCTGTTTTATAAATTTTTTTCTTGAAATGCAAATAGCTAAATTTACAAATAAAAAAAACAAACATATAACGTCAGGCAGCGTTTTGTTCGTCGGTGGCCTCCATCCCCTCTGGTCTGTTAAACTGAAGGAGCTGGCAGCGCTCACCGGTCTCATAAATCCAAAAGAAATAAATAAATAACATTTAAAAAGAAAAAAAAAAACTTTTGAAGCATGGCGTGAATGCATTTTCAAGCCCACGGTGAAAACGTTTATAATTATCCTTATAATTATTAGCCTTAATTATTGTTTCGCGTCGTTGTTGTTTAATTTATAGCGTTAAAATATCCTATAAAATAATCATTTGAAAACGCCTTTGAATTTTCAATCGTACGTAGAAGAAATTCAGGGGGAAGAAAAAAAAAATCTTCTGCGTGTAAAGAAATAACAAAGTCTGTTTGAAAGCGGAATGTACAGTCTTGAACAGTACTTTTTTCCTGTGGCCAGGTTTTTCTACACGGATCGATATCAGAGCAGCGTGCGCTGCGAAGGAAACGCCATCCAGGCTCCGCGGGACGCTGACCTTTCACTCTCCTTACAGGTCACACCATCCTCCCCTAAACGGGTCAAAACACCGACGCGTATCAACCACGTCCAAGTATGCCTTAACAGAGAATATTCACATCCAGCTTATGGCCAATGAGCGGGCGATTCAATCAACAGCCAATAACGCAAAAAAAAAAAAAAAAAAGATTGTACCCTGCGGCCCAGAGGCAACTGTGATTTCTGAATGGACCGACTGGCTTCTTGTGGGTGGCTCCAAGTTGTATTCCCCGTGAATAAAATACGTAGGGTATACATTGCGTTCATGTGCCCATCTCAAAACGCACTGTGGCACCCGGTGGTGATTTTACAGTCAACAACAATAGGAAAAGCGTCTAACAGCCTACCCCTTCCCCCAGGCTTTACGCACATGAATATTAATCTGATCCTTCACCGTCTAAAGTTCTACACGTTCTACACAGATAGTGACACGGATACGATCGCTCTCAAGTACCTCCAGTCTATTAATTACTCGATTGTTTCCGTGCTGTCAGCGATATCATCGCGCACCAAAAAAAACCCCAGCCTGCGACGATATTGCTCGACGTTCCCGCGTAATGTCAAACGCCCCTGTTGAATTTAGTTCATATCGCTTTTTTTATATATATATATATCCTCGCATCCGAAGGGGTCCACGCGTCCCCTGAGCGCCGAGCACGCGAAATTAAATAGAAAATCCGAGCGAAAAAGTCACAGGGACCGCCAGTCACCTCTTAATTCTGCGGGGGAAAAGTTTCTTTCCTCTAGAGCTCGACAAGAGCGCCAGAGTCAAGTTCAAGTTCACGGCCACTTGATTTCAAACTCTATTTCATCCCTAGCGTGAAAGGAAGGCATTATCCACAATTAAACACACGCGTCTTAAAATAAAAAAAAAACACTCCAACAGTAGCGGAAAGGTTTTATATTATTAGTACTGATTATAAAAGTCAAATCAGTTTTCCCGTGCGTGCAATTTCTGCATGTTGCTCTCAGTGTTCCTGTGCATTGTTGCGAATACCATTTTTAAATGTCTCTTTTTTTTCTTATAAAAAGCTGAAATACGCCGTCCTGTGCTAGAAATCGTTAGAGTTTGTAGCGCCGAAACGTGTGTGGAAAGATATTTCAGCGCTACACAACTGCTGAACGCGTCTTGATCTCAAACTATCTTCTGTTATAGTTTAAAACAGTCTATTTGAATATTGCATTTAACACTTGGCATTAAAAGCTCATAACATAGAAAGAACACGACGCGATGTAAAGATTGTACACTTGCACCACGTTTTATTATATCTGTATGCAGTAAATTTTTTATCACAATAATGGAGAAAACACTTCTCAAACTTTGAACAAAACACATATAACAAAACAACTGCCCCTGTTCAGCCCATAATTGTACATATTTATAGTAAAGAAACATTCTTTATAAATATTGTTTCATCTGTAGCAAGTAAATACCATAATTTAATTACAAATGGATAAATATGGCAGTCGATATTTACAAAAAGAAGGGTGTAGTTACAGATATTTAACGGCACGACATTAATTTGCCCCACAATCTTCCAAATATATTTCACAATTCAAACTTGCAAAGCACAAAACATCACAAGTTAAGCCCAGCAAACTAAGATATACATTCACAAGCAAATATTGTGTCTGTCTTCGTTAAATGTTGACTTTGGCACTCTTTCCAGTTAATAGTTGTTTAGTTTACAATCAGTTTGCCATAATGGGATCACAATATTCATTATGATAATACAACTTTATGGTAATATGTGCACTAAAAAGTCCAGTTAGAGAAATAGCTACCATTGAAGGAACATCTATACACCAAAAAACCGACAAAATCTATAACAACCATTGGGAAAGAGAGCGCGTAGTATGTACAAAAAGAGGACGTTTAGCGCTTTTGCGCACGGTTCTCCTGTCGATGTGGGAATGTTAATCCTGCTGGACAAGCGCGTAATATAGAAGCGTTCGTTTTGTACAAGCTGTATATGGATCTCCTGGTTTTCTGAAATGATTCCTCCTGGGATGGCGCAGTCTTAAACATACCATTCACTGAAATTGGACGATAAACTGCTGTGGTTGTTGGAACTGTGGACCGCTGAGGAAGGCGACAGATTGTTGTTGCTTTGGGTCTCGGTGGAGGGGGACACCAGACCGGGGGGTGTTGAGGACTCATAACCGGAGCTTGCCGCTGGCGACGAGTCAGATCCAGCTGGGGATGACTCGTGAACCTAAAAAAACACACACGCGCGCGCACACACACACATTCAATAATTAATCATCTTTAGAATAAATCACGAACGGCTCGCGTTTCCAAAACCGCTCGTGACTACATTTTGAGTGAAAATGTCATGTCAGCTGCAACTTTTCCAACGTGCATTGGCCAATGATAAGTTGTGCATTTTGCAGTTTAATTACGTCTGCCGGTGTCATCTGAACTGTAACGGCTAAGTGGCACGAAGTAAGCATAAACGCACGATGCGTTGCTCGTGTGTGTTCTAGAGGAAATCTGGAGGAATTACCTTCATGTGCTTTCGGAGAGAGCTGGGATGGGTGTAGGACTTGTCACACATTTTGCAGAGATACGGTTTGTCTGACGTGTGAACGTGCATGTGTTTCTTTCGGTCGCTGCTGTTCGCGAAGCGCCGGTCGCATCCCTCAAACTCACACTGAAACGGTTTCTCCCCTGAGAAGACAAGCCGTAGAAACATTCACAGGATTAGTTTAAAAGTTCATTCTGCTTTAAAACACACACACACACACACACAAACAGCGCACGTTGTAACATAGACTTGACGTGTACACTTCAAAATAGCATTTATATATTTAAAAAAATAATACATAGCGTGCTAAAATATTATATGGAGTAAGTTGCGTAGCATTCTGAATCACTCATGAGGTGTGAACTGAAAACAGAGATGCCTTGCGAAGACACAGGGGGTCACACAACCCCATCTGCAAATAGGACCGGTAACAACGTTAGAAATATACCTAAATAAAATCGAATTTTTCTGATACTTATTTTCCTGATAATTGACATTATTTAGCATTCTGTACAAGCGAAGCCAAATTAAAATAAGGGGGAAATCAGTCCCATAACGCCATTTCCTATTTTCAACGTTCAGCTTTTGTCAGCCCCACACAAAACTTCTCCATTTGCTTAAAAATAATCAAAATGCAATTAACACCTAGACAAATGGAAGGCTTAATGCCTCCGTGTATTCTAAAGAGGAAATTGCTCAAACGTGCCACCCTGGTAATGGCCTGTCTAACACATAGACCGTCGGTGCGATGGAAAGAATAACAATAGGCCCGCCTATCGCCCATTCCTAAAGTAGGAAATATATTCTTATTTTTATGTCATCCTTTTTGCGTCGGTAACGGTCCGCATTCGTGTCGTAGTTCGCACGTACGAGCGCGTGCGCGCGTCTAGCTGTGCGATCCCGTAGCACGTCGTTTATTTTTTGAACGGGTTCGCGTGTGTAAAGTGCATCGCCGTTAATGCGGATGCGTATAAGTCGTTTCTAATTTTAACTAATTAAAATTCCCCTAAAGTCGCCGAAACATGCACAAACTGGAGCGGTTTCAAAATCCTGACGTAGCCACCCGAGCGCTCGAGCATTGGTCCACGCAAACATTAAACCGGTTGGAGAGATTTACGGCTGCTCTGCGCACGCGATGAGCCCTCGAGTCGCCTTTGACCCGTTTAAAGTTTACGAACCACAAACCCTCGACAGTCTCTTACATAATTCAGCACAGCGTTGCAAAACATCGCATTTACTCGGCGCGAAACCGGGCACGATCGTTTTCGGCCGCGGATTCTATACGTATCCGTTTTCTTTTAAAGATCTAAATCTACTTTAAGCGTCGGTCTAAGCATGCGCTCCCAAAGTCTAAAAATACACCAACCTGACATAATCAGCTTATTTTCGCGAGAACCACTATTTGCGGTGCTATTTTGGAGGTTTATAAATAAGACCACTGTAGCTCCGAAAACAAACGCGGGATTCGTTACGGCTGTTAACGCGACAAGAGCGAGCAGAAATAAATATCTTAATTACCTGTGTGCGTTCTCTTGTGAATCTTCAGGTTTTCCGATCTCGCGAAGACTTTGCCACATCCAGGGAACGGGCAGGGGAAAGGCTTTTCACCCGTGTGGACGCGTATGTGATTGACCAGTTTATATTTGGCTTTAAAAGGCTTGCTTTCCCGGGGACACTCTTCCCAAAAGCAAACGTGGTTGCTCTGCTCGGGTCCTCCAACGTGCTCGACCGAGACGTGGGTGACCAGCTCGTGCATGGTGCTGAAAGTTTTATTGCAACTCTTCTTCGGATTGCTGAGCTGCTCCGGATCGATCCACTTACAGATCAGCTCTTGCTTAATACACTGCTGCCTCATGTAGCGAAAGAAGGCACCGGGGTGATGGTGATGCGCTGCCATATTCATCCCCATGTTCATATTCATGGAGCCGTACTGGTTGTGCAGCTGAGCGGCCGAGTAAGGGTCGGTCCTCGGGCTGGAGACCTGGTGGTACTGGTCTGATCGCCCGAAAACCTCGCCCGGTAGTCCGAGTCGCATCTGCCCGTTGAGCACGTTTGGGGAGCCGTGGGATCCATGCTGCTCGTGGATGCTCGGAAACAGAATGTGGCCTTGGCTGTCTGTGTGAGAGTGATGGAGCGAGCCGGCGGTGGGGCCGAAGAGCGCGTGCTGGCCTCCCGCCGGTGAAGATTCCCCGAATCCACGGCTGCGAAAGAGAAAGTCCCGCGTGGAGTTAAACGGCGAGCTCGCGTATGAGGTGACATGAGCCGCGTGCGCGCCCAGAGCCGCGGCAGGGTAACCGGGCGCTTGGCTCGTGAACGCAGAACTCTGTCCGGGCGAGAGATCGTGGTTCAGTTTGAAGGCGCCCATGTGCGCCGAGTCGACGAAGCTGTTCTGCGCTAAACTCAAGTCTCTGTCCTGCATCTCACTGGAGGAGTGATGATGCCTGGCAAAGGTGCCCACTCCCAAACCAGGGAACTGATGCCCAGCGTCCAGTAACATGCTTTCGTTGAGCAAAACCAAATCTCTTTCAAGCAGTCTATGCGCGGCGCTTCAACAAAACATGTAACGAAACAAAATCGAATGCGCTACAGGGATATTAACTTCCAGATTTGAGAACACGACATGAGGCGATGAAGTTCGATCCGCTCATAGGAAAAAAAGCTTCGCGGGTTAAGTTAGACTATATTTTTCTCGCGGATAACTTGTTACTCAAAATCCCCAATGCAGCGAAATGAAAAGATTCCTTTGCCCGTTTCCTTTCAAACCGAGTCGTTGTCGTAATTTTCGGATTACACGAAAATACGAGTTATTATCTTACTGAGTCTTCCTTGTTCTTGAAGCATCTCGAATTGGAATGTTTATTTCTTTCGCTTGTCTATGTTTATCTCGGAGGGTCCCTCTTTCTCAGTGGACTGGCACTACCTCCTCTTACGCCCCCTTTAACTGGAGCCCGGTCATTCATTTGACGCGCTCTCATTGGCCGCCGCTCCTCATCAATCCCAGGTGCCCCTCCAATCGAACGCACTCCTTCGGCAACTAATCGCTGATCGCCATCTTCCACCGACAATTACCGCCTACTTTTCGGAGAGCCTTTTCGGGGAATAGGTAGAAGGAGAGCAGAAAATACTCGCGTTTAATCAGACCGCTTGAGAAAAAAAAAAAAAAAAACTAAATCACTTTGCCACGCGGGCTCATAAGAGTAAGTGTAACCCATAATTCTTTGACGAACTTCGCCACTACAGTTTGCATAATTACTTGGCGTAAAATGTGCGGGATACTTCGGTCACAGCGAAATGCAGACGGTTACTTTGGCATAGTGTAGGCTAATCCAACCAAACAAACAGGGTTGACGTGAATGAAAAACAAACTCTCAAACCTTGACTCGATGCGCGCGTGAGTATGTATGACAACACACGGAGATGAACTGAAACGCTAGTTCGCGTCCAGTTTCTAACCTGTGTGGTGGTCAGCGTTTGAATAAAGAGCTTGATCGCGTCTCGTGAGTGTTGATGATGGACACGTCAAAAACAAACAAAGGTATAGCTACGTTATCCTATTGAGATATAAAGCAGCCTACTAAAAACAGATCATTTGATACGAAAACAAGACAGGAGGGTTGTCGGCAGTGTATACACAATTCTCACCGCCATCAACATCATCTTTGCATTTAATACCTTAATTAATTTGCTGCATTAAAAACGCACTAATTCGTAGCTAACACCAAAACACTGCTGAAACATACCGTTTCCTCTGTAACAGAACCATATACCCCACATCATTTTTGAAACACATATACAACAACAGCATAAATTAGACAATTCTTGTAATCTATGGTAGGCTACCACCCAGGCTACATTTTTCCTAACACCGAGCCTTATTTTAGGCACATCTAGACACGCGCGCACAGAGCAGCCTACTATAAATATTTTAATACACACAAGAACAAATTTCCATTTGAACGCATTCAACTGAGATTACACCCCCCCTGTTAAAAAACACAATATGATATACCTTTAATTAAAAAAAATAAATAAATAGTGACGTCACGCACCGAGCCCGGTCTTTCCGCGTGAATAAATGAGAGAATCTACATTATTTAAAACACAAGCTCAGCGGCATTTCGCGGTCGCAAAACCGGCTTTTCCCGGCCCGCGAAGACACCGCGCACTCCCTGACAATAACCAAACCGTCCAACCGAAGTTATCCTAGCACATGTGGAAGAGGTTACCGCATTACGGATTTCAAGGCCAACGTACATAAACCAACACAGGAACCATTTCTAACCTAAGGACACGTCCTACGTGCAGCGCTCGGGCGTTCATTTCAACGTTAACAATCAGTTAAAGGAGGTTTACTTACAGTTTCATTGAAGCCCAAGTCCCACGAAGTCCCGTTCCAACGCACAACACACTTTGTCTCGTCTTTCCTTTCCTCTCCTCCGAACGCTTTAAGCTGTAAATAATAGGGCGGAGGATGTATAAAACTTTGAGAATTCTGTGCGCCTCAGCTCAAAGCCATGCTGTTTGAACGTTATGTACCATTCTTCCAAGACCATTTCTACCCTCTCCACAGGAAACGCAGGATCTGATCCAAGTTCAAAGTCACGTCTGCCGACCTCTCTAAGAAGTTCTTTATTTCTCCAGAAAACCACAAAAACCTTTCCCCCTTTTCAATGGGCAGGGAGAAGAAGAAAGAGAAATTCGACCGAGAGTGCAGCCGGCCTGGAACACATAGCCGCAGTTTTTGTTCGTCTTTTCTCGGGAAAAGTTGGAAAAAAGCTACAACCGAAAACACAGCGGAAAAACTATTTTGCTCATTAGGCCTATTTAAAAAAAAATTACAAATGCGTCTTTATCTAGATATTAACCTTGATTTTTTTCTCTCTTTGCGTATGAAAAAAAAAAAAATAAAAATCCCAAATAACCTTTAAATTACAATACACGAAGGACCAAATCTATATGGTTACATGAATTATGGCTTTCCATAAACGCGTAAGGCTCTTAGAAAAAGCGACAGGCATTTTTAAAAACTTTGACATTATCAATACGGTGACGCTATATTGGTTACTTTTAGTGATCTCGGGTATTTCAAGTGCCTTTGACCTTCGACCCGTGGAGTCCATATACGCTACCCTTTGAACTTATTAAGAAATCCTCAGTGTTCAAAGGTTGTAATAAAACAACCTGACCTTCTCCCTCCGTTTCGTCGTCTCGTAAATATCAGGCAACGAAAATTCACATAAACTCCCGAGCCTGTTTTAAACCTTTATTATTTATGACATTCGCGTTTTTAAAGACGCTCTCGAATACGGTCTGTCCCTACGACACCGACCAGAGGTAAACCTTGGGATGTCGTAAATCTCAATTAGAACGCATAGACTGTAATGCTTCTGTCACATTAACCGGCATACATCGTGGTTCCATTCATTCCAAATTAAGACCCTTGACAAAGCTGACAGGCATGATGGCTTATGTAGGAAATCACAACACTTTCAGTTACTACAGGTGCAGGAGAGATGGACATGCTTTACATAGGCTACGTAAAAACAAAATCTTACGAATGCTTTTTTTTTTTTCTTCAAGGCTTGAGTAATTTGGGTGTTCGGTTTTACCAGAAATGTCTGACCAACGACGTTGAGACATTTCACAGTTATATAGGATGTTTTAATCTATATAACACTTTAGTATTAGGCGTTTAGGAAAGCGTGCGACTTCAATTTTTTTTGGAGTTTTAAGGGTGTGGCTGTTTAACCTTCAGCCGTATACTTTGGTAATTAGTTTTTGTAATAATTATTTAGAAAGGTGGTAACAACTGCCCCGAAGCATTTAAAAGACGTCTTTGAATTAAGACATATTAAATCGATGGCATACACTTCCTGCTGAGTTCAACATGGACCCTAAAAGGGCGTGGACGTGCTTCATGACACACACGTAAAGCACACGCAAACAAACACGAGAGGAAATTATGTGCAGATTAACATGTTTCTTATGCATTGTTCTTAAATAAAGTAGGAAAATTAGGATTTTATTATATATAAACATTATACAAAACCATGCCACATAACCCATTTTTTGGTTGAAAGATTATTGACAGACTTTCCCCTAAAACACACGTGAAGGAGCGCTTCTTCTCTTCTGTACTTTCTGTGCAGGAATCTATCAGTTTCTTCACAGCGCCAATTGGACCGAAGGTCTAACGCTCAAAAATGCTCAAAGTACCTGCTAAAATAATTTTGGTGCATTTAAAAGTAATTTTATATATTTTTTAAATGCATGATAATATTATGTAAAATTACATTGAGATGAACCCATACGGAAAAATCAGTCATACGAGAAAGAATTCATTGAATGTAGGTTCCAGCAATTTATGTTGGTTCGGGCGTAAAGCCTAATTTTTTTTTAGTTTAATATAAAGCAAATTTAAGATTGAGTTTTATGTACCTAATAATTAATTTTCATCTATATGCATTCATTGCAACAATTAGAATCAAGAAATGTTTGGTATAGCGTGCGTTTGCTTGTACTTGTAATTTTATTTCCATCGTCACAATTTTATTCTAGTCTGTTGCCTACAGTTCTGTCCGTCAACATAATGAAACGATTTATTTGTCCGAAAATGAATTTTACTTATGCTTCGTGCTTGACAACGTTTTATTCATTTATTTAACGATGTGATTTGAATTTAATTTCTAAATATATTTCAAACGGTGTGTGGGGGTGTCGCACAATATGCTCCGCGTGTGTAGTGTCACTGTTTTGTGCAAAGAGAAAAACAACATCCTTCCACGTGTGTGTGCGTGCGTGTGTGTGTCTCGGTAAACAGATTTGCCTGTAACTTTGTGAGCACAACTTTCTGGAGTGAACAGTGATGAAGAGAGTGAGGGGGCGGAACCCCGCTGAGCCTCTGCGCTGAAAGACAGCCAATCGCTTCGTTCTCTTAACTGCCAGTCACCGAAATCTGTCCAATACCCGCAGTGCCATTTCTAAACTCTATTCCCCACTGTGTCCTCCAACTGTTGTATGTTCTGCCAATCGCTTGAGGACAGAGTGGGAAAAGGAGCAAGCAGAGTTAGAGGCAGGACAAAAGAAGTTCTATAGACGGCCATATACATATATTTTAATGGTTTCAGAAGGCCCGTAGTTGGCGAAAACAATAGCGGTGAGCGTGGACATGACAGCGTAGTGATGGAGCCCCCTTTAAGCAAGAGGAATTCGGCGATAAGATTAGCGGATTTGGCATCGACTCAAGCCCTTCCTCATCAGAATATGACAGGCTTCCCGGGGATAGGGGGGCATCACCCGCACTCCCACCATGCCCACCTCCACCCTGGGGAGATGGGCAACGACCCCGGAGTGGCTCTCACTCCATTTGGACCCGAGCACATGGCACAGACCAATGCTCTCAAACTTAGTCCCTCTCAGCCTGTTCAAAGCCATCCCGAAGCCCAGACCGCGGCATCTTTCACGTCTTCTCAGACCACAGTTGGTTTCCCCGTGGCTCACCCCCACACAGGCTACACCACCAGCAGGGACTTCATCCTCAGGAGAGAGCTCTCAGCCTCTGCTATGCATGCACTTGGCGACCAGCATAGTTCCGCCTCCTCCCCTCATCACCATGGCATGTTCATTTCCCCAACAGGTGCTTATGGGCACGCGGAAGGTGGTGCCCATCCACTTTTCTCTGGACTGCACGAGCAAGCGGCCCCAGGTGCCCACCACCACCACCATGCCCTCAACGGGCAGATGCGTCTGGGTCTACCGGGGGACATCTACGGCAGGCCAGAGCACTTCGGCCACAGGCCCGAGCACTATGGATCTTCTTCTCTGCACAGCTACAACTCCATGAACTTAAATGTGAACCTCGCCACGGCTCCTCACGGAGCCACGGGGGCGTTTTTGCGATACATGCGGCAGCCCATCAAACAAGAGCTCATCTGCAAGTGGATTGACCAGGAGCAGACGTCCAAGAAACCCTGCTCCAAAACTTTCAGCACCATGCACGAGCTCGTCAACCATGTCACGGTGGAGCACGTCGGGGGACCGGAGCAGAGCAGTCACGTCTGCTTCTGGGAAGAGTGTCCGCGCGAGGGAAAGGCGTTTAAAGCCAAGTACAAACTAATCAATCACATCCGCGTGCACACGGGCGAGAAGCCGTTCCCGTGCCCCTTTCCCGGTTGTGGCAAAGTATTCGCGCGCTCGGAAAATCTCAAGATTCACAAGAGGACGCACACAGGTTAGTGAAAAGTCGACCCGTTCTTTGAAAAAAAACTTCAGCGGTCTGCTGTTAAACGTGTTCGCGCTGCTTGGCGGATAGTGGAATGTTCTCGATGTGCACCAAACCTTAGTTAACGTGGGGGAACGAAATCTTTTTGTGCCCCCCCCAACGCACAAATATCCCTCATTCACACAGAGCCAGCGTTAAGGGGGTTGTTTGTTTACAGTGCCTGTTCGCCGAGCAAAAGTATCACTTGGTGTCGCCGAGCGTCGCGAACTTAGCCTGCTTCGAAAATGCGGCGAGAGATCGACGTGCGTAGCGTTACATACGGGAAAAAAACGCTTCCGACACGCTGCTGTGAACTGGCCGTGTTTTACTCGCGTCTTTTTGCTTCGACGCGTGCGATTTTATATCGTGGAGAGGTGCAAAAACGTTAGGGCGAAGACAGCGTGCTGCAGGGCTTCGTGTTTAACGTAAAAAAAAAATAACGAGCAAAATGTTCGGCACGTGTTTATCTCCTTTAAAGCCACGGGGAATTACAAACGGCGTCTGAATAGATCCATACTCGTGTAAATATGGAGAATGGGTCAGCCATGGGGCATTTGCTACGTTGTGATTAAACAAACTGTGGCGCTATCTTAGCAGAGAAAAGAAGGCCTCTGCTTCTGATGTTCTTCTGATGTATTGTAACAAAATGAGACACACGCGTGTGTGCTGTGCATGCTCTTAAAATAGACATTGAATATTGTGGTATTTAAGTGATATAAAGCTCTTCCTCCAAGTACTAAAATATGCACTCACGTGACAATTTGGTACGGAAAGTTATTAAAAAGTTGCATGCATTAGGTTCTTTTACTGTATATCCGTATCGTGTTATGCTCGCAACACGTGCTGACGTAATTGCGCCCTGAATATGTAGGCTAGCGTGTCAAACCCCCCCAAAGTACATTTATATGGCTTGCAACATGGCGGTATCTTAAATCACGATCGGGTGTGCGTAAAAGTCCCCGAATGACAAAGTGAATGAGCGTAACGTGTAATGTAATTTTGCATATCCTCTTACTCCAAGCAATCCGATGCATACGGCGGGCCGAAATGTTTTCGGTAGTTGACTCAGTTGCACATCCAGTAAAAAAAAAAAGAGTTTTGGCAGGTTTCAAGTCAGAGAAAATGAGAGCGTTTACGGAGTGGCTTCAAGTCATGTGGTGCGCCTGAACATTCCGTATGTAATAGCAGAAAATAAGTACTGAGGGGTTACTGTGATAATGTTTTGATTTTCAAAACGAAACCATTCATTACTAGGTCTTGCTGAGAATGCATCATCCATTAGCTGTTATTTTCTTGTAATCCAGAAACTGTAAATATAGATGGGTGTTTCATACACACACACACACACACACACACACACACACATATATATATATATATATATATATATATATATATATATATATATATATATATAGATATGTATATATATATGTAATTGCTCTGTTTTTGTCTCCCTTGCCAGGTGAGAAGCCGTTCAAATGTGAGTTTGATGGCTGCGACAGGAAATTCGCCAACAGCAGTGACAGGAAGAAGCACTCTCACGTCCACACGAGCGATAAGCCTTACTTCTGTAAAGTGAGGGGTTGTGACAAGTCGTACACGCACCCGAGCTCCCTGCGCAAACACATGAAGGTTCACTGCAAGTCTCCTCCGCCCCCTTCCGCCAACACGGGCTCCTCTTACCATCCCTCGTCCACGACGATCGGCGATGCCCTCTCACCAAACCTGGAGCCCCACAGGAACCGTTCCTCGAACCTTTCGCCTCAGGTGACCAACCTAAACGAATGGTACGTGTGCCAAGGGAGTGCTGGACCAAACAATCTACACACCCCCTCCAGCGATGTGCCAACGTCGGAATCCGACGACGAGGACTCTTTTAGACACACAGATCCAAGGGCGATGCTCTGATGTAAACAGCAAGGAATACATTCGTTATACACGGTCCACGTAATAATAATAATACTACTAATAATAAAACAGGGTTGCAATTCGAAGAAGAGGATGCACCTATGGATGTCAGTGATTGAAGAGATTTTGGCCCCCGTTTTGCCCTTAAAACATGCTCAGAGCATTGATGCAATTTATGTTTGATATGAGCAGTTGCAACTTGCCACATGAAAAATCGACTTGTACATTTTTTAAGATTTTACCTGACTAGTCGAGATCAGATAACAAGAGCTCAAAAGATTTATTAATCATGGTTAGGCTGTTTTTTTATATAACAACACATCCCTTTTGTTGCACAAAAATCTTTTTTATAGAGAACCGTTTTACACGTTAAATGTCTGAGGGGCAAAAATCGCAGTGACAATAATTTTAAGTTTTTACTTGTATATTGTCAGTGTCAAAAAAAAACAAACAAAAAAAAAAAACAATGAATGGGTGGAGTCTTTGTTAAAGTTTATACACTAACTGTGGTCAGGACGGTTTTTGTGATATTTAAAATATTTAAACCTATATTTTATGCAAAATCAATGTAGCTCTGATTAAAGAGTACGAAATATGTCCACTGAGACCCTAAATAACGTATCGTTGACAGGCCTATCCCTGACTGATTTGTAAATAGTATATGGTATTGATGCTTGTGAATGTTTTCGTAGCGTCTCAACGAGTTTTGTACATTGTAATTTATTTTGCTGGTATTAATGTCGGTCTGGAAGTACAGATACACCAAAGAATAATATAATTTTGGTGAAAAGAAGTGATGCTTTTTATCGTGTTCTGTAAAAAGGTCTTACTTGAATAGGCTGTATAATGTGAAGAATCTTTCGCATGAACCGTGTAGTAACTCTTTCTGTTGAGATGCATGATGGTGTTGATGGAAAAAAAACAAACAAAAAAAACAAACGTAAGAAGGTCGTGAAGAAATGTGATGTTTGTGTATAGATATATGGAAAACTTGAATAAAAGGCAGGACGTGTAAATATGGTCTTTTCGGTAAAAAAAAAAAAAAGAGGCCTCGATTCATTCTTTGATCGGTGTGCGTGTTTCGTGTCGGATCTCCAGGTTTCGATTCAAACCATGACCCAGTGAACATCACATGCTTCATTTTCCGTCAATGTTGGGACGAAACGGCGAAGTCCTATAAAACACTTTTTTTTCTACTGAACGAAAATATTCCTTGGCCATTCAGTGTCGTTTCAAAAGGGAACCATCACTTAACTAATAGTGCACGTTATGAAAAGTAGACTAGCACAAAGCCATCAATGCATGAATCATTCATGGGAATATAAGACATAAAAGCTGCCCGACAATAAGAAGAAAGTTGTATGGAGAAAATGAAACAAAGTCCCCCGTCTTATTTCCTTCATTAAAACGCACAATAACAGTTTCAAAGTGCCCCTGTCCCAGACTATAGACTCAGAATTGACCGGCGCGAGTCCTGCGCCACTTCAAAGAGCTCCACAACAGAACGGAAGACTGCACGGCGCGTTAGGATTTCTATGGGTCCCATTTGAATATTTATGGTAGAAAAACTACTAACTGCCGCTAAACGGTCGATCATCAAAGCAGGAACCTCTCCCACGAACCGTCTTGCGCCTTAAAACCCGACGTTTTACAACAGCGCGGACCCCGGACGTTTCAGAACGCGCGCGGAGAAAGTTCCAAAACGCCTCCCGAGAAAGTTTGCTTTTTATTTCCACGCTAACGAACGGCGCTCTAAACCCCGCGGAATAAACGCGCAACGCCGCGACTCGTTGTAAATCCGGCGTTTGGTGTCAGTGAAACGCCCCGTAAATAGTGCGAAGTTCAAGGGCGCTTCGTTAAGCGCGCGCGCGCGTGTTTACCGGGCACTGGAAAAAAAAAAAGGGCCACTTCAATTGGAAACACTCTATTAAGATACAGTCGCGCTGACCTTTGGTTTCATGCCACGTTAGAGCAGTCAATTCGCTCTTCGTCGGAATCGCTCATATTTTTTGTTCCCGAATCTTTGAAATCCCTCGCGCGCGTTAACGTTTAATTCGGAAATAAGCGCGCGCTCTGCCCACCCTTTGTCCGCGGACTATTATTTGCTCAAGGAAAGAATGATCTTCTATTTATTTAAAACAAGTGCCCCTTTGAATAGCGCAAAATAAACACGGTGAAAAATAACCAAAGAGATAGTCCCCTCGGACTGAAAAGGGGGGACTTCATAAAAGCTGCAGCAGTCACAGCTGAATGGGAGACGCTTTGAAGTAGAACTTATTATCTGAGGAATACTTTTCGGTCGTCTTAACGACGCTATTGAATCGAAAAGCTACCCCCTTTGTCAGCGATTTGTTCTCCTTTAGTGCAATGCCCGTGGAAATCACTTACATGGTCTACCTTAACATGCAGCCTGCAAATCAGTAACTCCAAGAGTCAGACTCTCAGACGCCACTTTTCAAAAGACAAAGCAGAAGTCAGTGTGAAAACGCAGCGAGTTCTCTGCCGTTTTGCCTTTATTGGACAGAATGATCACATCAGAGGAGGCCGTTTACTGCGGTCTAGTCAGATTTCACACCGTCAGCTTCTCATTACGCGTTTGACGAGGGTTCAGGGCACCCGAGCCATCGCGCGCCCCGTTTTAAGCGACGCACCGGGACGAAAAGAAAACATTAAACTTTGCCGTACTTTCTCTTATCAGCAAAAAGCGCGCTTCGCACTATCTGCTCGAGCGTCGCGCGCGCGTTCAATCCACAAAGTCTCAGAGGTAAACCACGGCGCTAATGGAATATACGAGTGTCTGTTCGAGAGAGACAAGTGCGACAAACACTAAATGGCACGAATATGATTCCAACATCTTTTTGAATGAGTTGCGCGCGCTTGTTAAAATTTATTTGAGTTCGGTCGACCTCTAAGCTGAGGATAATTAATATTGTACACTTTGCCAACCAGGTGTAAGAACACATTTATTTTTATATTTGTTTTTGTATTTTTATCAGTAAAAAAAGCTATCCTAAAATTTGTGAAACCGCCTACAGTTTTGAATCTATTTTTTACAATAAAACCATAAATGAGTATAACATTTAATACATAAAATATGTAACCTTTAATAAATTTGAAGTCGCATTATGCAATTAAAAACGAGACGTTGTTATAATATTAGTCTAGCATACTTTTTTTCTCTTTAAGAGAGAGAGAGAGAGAATAGAGAGGTAAGAAAACGTTGCACGGATAAACATTTTAAAAGCACCAAACGAAACTCTTCTCTTCTAAACCGTTTCAAAATAATAACAACTTGAAGTATGCGAGGTATTGTAAACATCCGTTGAAGTGTTTTACCACAGTATGCTTTGAAGACCAAGAAAACTGGGCACATATTCATTCTCCAGGCACTCTGCCAAACTCTTCCAAGCACCCTACCTGCCTACTATCTTAAGTTTCCCGAATAAGTGAGAAAACACAATCCAGTTGCAGCTGCAGGGCTGCGTGTTTCCTCCCTTGCGCTCCGAGACTGAACTCTAAAAGGCGGACAAGAAAACTTTTGACGCATGGGCGAAAACTCATGGGGTGTTTATACAGTGCAACGTGAGTACATGTTTTATGAGCTCGAGTCTGAAGAGAAAAAGCTTGCTGCATGCGTTTATCGTCGTAACCAAGAGCCGTTTAGCGCGCTTATCGATCAGGCGTCGCGCTTCTCCTCCGTGCGTGCGTCTAAAGGAGAGCTTGCCTTCCCGATGAGTTAGAGGCCGGATGAGTAGTTGTTTGCTATTTGCTCCGAAAGCTCGAGCCCGACTCAGACAGCTGTGAGTTCACCTATTAGCCCCGATGTCTTTCCCAAAAGATTGCTTGAGTTAAACATCTGACAATGAGCGCTCAGGGGCGCCGCTCGCCTGACCTCCGCTCGCTTTTAATAGTTTCATAGGAACTTCATTAAATCAATTACTCCGCGAGCACATCATCATTTATTTGTACTTATCGCTCAAAACATTCTTTGCTAACACTTCCATGAAGAAGTCATTAGCGAACGTTATTGCAAAAACTCTTCACAGGTCAGCTGGCTGCATGCAGATTTAAAAACACACGCCGGAGAGATTTATAATTATATGCTTGGCAATAAAATGTTTGTTAATAACATGCGAATATAATTAAAATGAGCATAACGCGTTTTCGCGACTGCATAATTAGACTGTGCGCGCATTTTGTAATAAGCATGTAATAAATGTTCTTTTTACTTTGAAAGGGTTTATTTGCTACATTGAGGGCATTTACTTTCACGGGTAAGATTTAAAGTTTCCTGTCTAGCATTTAGATTTTGTGCATTGTAACATTGTTTTTGAATTAGGGAGGCATGTGTTCGGTTTTACGAGGAAAGTGTCTTGATATTCAGTTTAAAGAGGAAAAACAAATGCATAACAAAAAGAATCATTTTAGATTAACGTGTCAATGTGAACTGACTTTAAAGGTTTGTTTCAATAAACGCATATTGTTAGAAATTAGTCAATACTTCTTAGTAGCTATAGTGTAGTTAAAATAACAACAACAGCAAAAGTAAAGTAAACTAACAGATGGTAAAGAAAATTGTTATCTAGGTTTTGAATTGGACCAGGCAGTGATGTTAGTGCCATTACTGATCATGCAAATAAATAAATAAATAAAATATATAAATAGTAAAAAATATTGATTTATTTTATTTCTAATCTTTTGGGCACATCATGTGTAACGCAAAAATATCGATAAAACTCAAGATAAATTTTGAATTTAAACCTCAGCATATGCACCGCAGAGATGAACCCTTTCATCCTCAGCGCATATGAATCATCTCGCCTGTCTGCATGAGACAACTGTCATAATATCTGGCCTCTCCTCAACATCTGTGGGCCTTCAAACTTGGTGCTGGTCCAAATACGGATCCCCAGGATTGGGAGGCTTTCCAAGGCACTTGGTGATGAGAGCAAGGTCGTCCACGGACATGTCCAGGAGCCAGAGCTCTACACCTGGTCCGTTCAGCCTATGCAGCACATAAAGCAAACCTCAGAGCCGCGCGACCACTTCTCTGCTTGCCTTGTATTTGACAGGTCCTGTTTAAATGGCTCTAAACGCAGGTCTGGGCTTCTAATAGAAAAACACTCCATCCATGTGGCAAATGTTCAGAAGCATTTGCGGGCTCGGCCTTGACATGAAAGGATGTCAGTGTCTTAAAAACAAAACAAAAAAAAACTTTAAAAAGTGGACACAGTTACCGTAAAACTACATTGCACACGGTATTTATGTTGCTGATGATAGACGTATAAGACCTTGTAAATAAATGAGTAATGCAAAAGTTATTTTACTTTATTTGATCTAATAATAAGAAGTTTAGATAATTTTGATATATACAGCAGCAGAGGAAGGAGGGCTTGTTCCATGCAATTCATTACATAAGCAATAATTACCTTATGCCAAACAGTCAAGGCAGATTAAGTTAAAAGACCATTCTCAACTGTGCATTAAAAAAAAAAAGATAAATTATTTCATTATACAATTACGTAAACCTCTAACGGAAAATATAATAAAGTGCATTCATGTAACAATCAACAGCATTGGCTTCCCATCTTGATTTTACGTCCTGTAGATGCTGATCCATTCCACATCTGACGGACTACCATGAGCAACACATCAGAGTCGTGCCTCTGAATACAGCATCTTTCATAGAGGAAAAGGTCAACATTCAGTGAGAGGAAATCATCCTGCACAGCTGGACAACCGCAATGCTGGATCATCTCAGTAAGAGAAAAGAAGAGAGAGCGAGTACAAATATACAACTCTCAAGCGTAAGGAGTAGGAAGAGAAGAACAGTCAAACAGCCAAAGCCCTCAAAAAGCCAGCCCACTTCTACATTACTGTACTTTACAACTCTGATGGTTAGATTAAACGCCTCCTACCTTAAGTATACAGTCTTTTTTTTCCAGTAAAGACCTAATCCATCCTTAATAAACCTGTAAGCTCACCTACAGAATCCCCTGCACTGCCCCTAGCGCGTCACCAGTCGCCAGAACCCCCCCCCGCTGGACTCGCAAGGGTGGCTAGATGTTCTTAAACATCACAAGCCACTTTCTCTGTTTCAAGCTGACCTTGGAATGGCCATTAGACATGGCTTTGAACTACTGGAACTATCTCTCATAGACCAGTGTCAAGGGTCCCCCTGAGTTGATAATGACTTGCTTTCATAACTGCTGTGACATTTTGTGAAGGTACGCTAGGCGTGCTCACAGGCCATATCTACAGAATGCAATGCTTCCTTTCCCCCTCAGCAGGTGCGAATCTGAGCTGCATAGTCTGCGATTTACAGTGCTGTGTTTGCGCATCCTGGAATAAGTATAGGCCCGGGCCCACGCGTATGTCCGGCCTTGATAAGCATTTCGGCTCGCTACAGCGTGGATACAAACTCAGGCTTATACAGAAGATTAGTGACTGTACAGCGGCGATGTTTGCTTTAAATATCACTGCCACGGTTCCTTGATGAAGCTATTTCCCATATGCCATGCAATCTCTCATTTGCTTCTGCTTGTGTTGTTATTTCCAAATCAGAAAAATGAATAAATGCATCGCAGCGGATAATGCCTATTTCAAATTTAAAAAGTAAGAAACTCCGTTACGTACTGTACTATTGGTTTTAGTTCGAAAAGGTCTAATAAAACCGATTTTTAAAAGCCTTTAAGTGCAGTTCTGCTCTCGGTGGTTCAGATATCATCACTCCGCCTCATAAAAAGCTGCCAGAGCACCTAAAAGTCCCAATCTCATAGGCCGCTGAATGTCTAGATCCTGTCGATGGAAGAAAAAAAAAAGAGATAAATGAAGTCGCTCACTGCGCCCTTACATAAATGAGGGTTGATGAAACTGATGATAGGCTCAGGCTGCTGAAGAAGTGATCCCAGTGGAGACCTTACAGTGCTCTGTTCCACTCACAAGACAAATTATATAATTAGGCACATGTCTTAGGGGATGGCCACCTTTGCCCCTTTCTTGACATCTTCAATGGTAAATGACAGCATATCTTGCTAAAATAACCGAGCAAATTCATCTTGGTGACACACGCAGAACTCTCTTTACAGTTGTATTAATTGTCTGGTTTCGAGAAATCCCGTGAAAATGACGATACGGACTCATGGGAAACATTACGTTTGATTATAAGGATGATCGTGATTCTTGGGCAGGCCCGCCTGAGAGATTTGCATGAATCAAAGGTAAAATTATTTAAACAGTACAGTAATTTGCATTAGTAATACTGAAAGAAAAAAAAGCCTGAATAAAATGCAGCGTCGTATGTTTGAATACATTGAACGGATTAATTTGGGGAAGAAAATTAATTTGAGTTGTCGTTTTAGCGTCGTTTCAAAGTTTTTAAGAACGCCTTGAGAAAATAGGCTGTTGTCTCGTGAAACCCGCAATTCTTTATTCACGTGTGGAAAATGATCGCGCGACAACACGCACGCCCCGGCGGCTTCCTTTCATCACCTCGCGCTCGTCTCTCCGGCATTGTCAAAATGTTCGTCGCGGGCCGCGCGCTCTTCAAGGGGCTCCGATTGAAAAAGCGGAGCCCGGGCTCCTGCCTCGTCCAGGCAGGGTTGAGCCACCTCTCCAACCAGGCGGCCCCCAGCGGAACCCTCATTACTTTGGCTCCTGGAGCAGTCAGCTGTGCCGTGGTTCAGAGAAGAGAGGCTCCTCACCTGAGCATCGCGCGCCTCCACCGACCTGACCTGACAGCTCGCGCTCAACTACAGCCTGCTGGAACACAGACACGATAAAAATACATTCCCCGCGAATCGTCTCTGCCTCACGTTTGCCGGGAGTATGTGACAGCACATAGCTTGACTTGAAACACCTTTCGGTGTCAGGTTTTGTTTGCGTAAACCTATTCGAGATATAATTTGCAGTGTTTACGCTCTCTGTATATTCTAACAAAGCCGCCGTTTCGGCGCGCTTTTCTTTGAGGTGTGAGGTTTCATTAAGTTTGTTACTCTTCTGTAGGGGAACCACTTTTTTTTTATTATTATGCGTGAGGTCCAATGAGGATTACGCGGTCACACGTTACGGAAAAAAGAAACAGAGCAGCAACCCACTTTTATTTGTTTATATATTTATTTATTTGTAGTTTAAATAAAATAATTATTCCCACAAAAGCTTTCCGAAGGCTACAAACATAAAAGCAATAAATAGCTTAGACAAAAAGGAGGGCCAACGCCATTAGCGTTTATAGGCAATGATGAACTGAAAACTCGCAATTCATCTTGAAGTGAGAAATAAAGGTTGTCATACTGTGCAAAGAAAAAGGGCATGATAAAATGATTCATGAGCCCTATCCTGCTTTACTGTGCCAAGTATTTCTTACACGCTGGTCGGATTCAATTCACTGTTCTCAAGAATTAATTCATTATTATTTAAAACGTCATCATCTATTTATTTAAGTGTCGAAATTACAAAATAAATTCCGATATTGTTATCTTTAAAAAAGGCGCGAACGGATCGGCGTATGAAGCAAGCAAGCGACTCGATGGTTTGGAGATGTAATATTTGTTGTGAAATGTTGTGTTGATCATGTTTCATCGGTCAGCTGAGGCTCCTTCATTAAACAAATTTCGAAGGAAAAAATGAAATTCATTTTAGACGCAACTTTTCTGGTTTAAGGTTTATATTAGCACAGTTTTCCTTTCCACAGTAAGAACTCTCTCGAAGGTATCTCAAATGGATCCTTTCTTTATTTAAACCAAATTTCGACGTTTTCGTTTATGTAAAAACAACATTTTCGAAATACGGATTTAGATTCATTAAAAACGTTCTCTGAACGAACTGAAGAAACGTGTAAAAAAAAATTAAATGTTGCAGTCGAGCTAAACATTAGTCTTTCCTGACAAGTAAAACTCGGCAGAAACGACATAAACTTGTGTAAAATGTCGGGAAACCTGTGCCTTTTCTCTTCTTTTTATATAGCTCATCAGTTTCGGGTTTGCTTTTATACAAATGACCGTTCCAACAGGTTTGGCTGTATTTCTTAAAGTGCTTCCAGTAATAGGTCAGCTACTCGCTCGTTTTTCTTTCCAGTGAGATGTTACTTAAAAATTCGATACCTCTAATAAGCACGTCTTTCAAACGCTTTTTTTTTTGTATCTAAACTAAAAGTTTTTTGGTTACGACGGATATTTACGAAGCAGCCCGCACGTTCGCGCGCGTTTACTAAATGCAAAAGAGCGTGAAAGAATTCCCCCTTCCGAGCAAGTTCAACCAATTAAATGTATTTATCTAATTCAAAGGCAGAAAGTTGTCGGCTGCCCTGCCTTAAACAGCGGTATTCACTCTTCACAAAGTTCTGGGTCTATAGGACAAACATGTTTAATTGGATTAGCAGAGATGATGTCATAAACTACAATTAAGAGCTTGACTGTGCAAACGCGGGCACGCGCTGAACACGTTACGAGCGTAAGGAAATCAAAGTTACTGTAAATCATTTTATACGAAGTTCAAGCTTTTCAAGAGTTCATTTGCAATTTAGAAAACAACAGACCAAAACCCAATACTTAAAAAATATATATATAATTAATATTCAACAAAAGGTAAAACTAAAAACAACAACAGCGACAACTCAAAACACTATATATATAGCCTACATAATGATTAATTATACTTTCTGTCAAATTTATTACATTTGAAAAGCCATTCAGTGAATGCAAACCATTAGAGAAACTAAACGCAAATCATGTTTATATGTCCCATCGGGGCATTTATAATCATAATCTGACTTTGTTAATGCTGTGGTGTGACGTTATTTATTATTTCTTTTACAGAATTTACGATAACGCGGTTTTATTTGTATTCGTCTGTGAATATTTCTAACAGATAAAAGTTAGAAACATCACATTGACGAGCAGCCGAACGCAGCCCCACGTTAAGGACCCACTCAGGACCCTGTGCGATTTTGTAATTGTTTGCAACTGTTAGTATCTTAAAACGGTTCCCGACGAGGAAAGAATAAGTAATTTAAAGGTTTATGTGTTTCTTGCGGCTTGTTTAATACGAGACACGGGGTGGAGAGGGTGAGACCGCTCACGGAGAACCTGTGTGAAGGGAAGAAGATAAAGCAGGCGCTCGCGCTCCCATCACTCAATACCTGACAATTAGGTGAGCTGGAAAAGATGCAGGCATGTGCAGGCGGCCGTAGGGTCACTCCGTGATATGGCCTCTGGAACAGCATAATATCAACTTGAAATTAATGCTAGATTTAATAACTCGTTCGGCTGAATTGAACTATTTTCGAAATTGATAGCAATTGCACAATTAAGCTGAACTGCACCGACCCTGAACTGACCGGAGCTGTGGTGACACCTCCGTCTTTCCGGAGACGTTTTACGGCAGAGCTGTTTACCAGTTACGCAGCTTATGCGGTTTGTATAATTGACGAGGTATTGCGTGAAGAGATACGGAATTCAATGCACGCAAATGCACGGTCTTCGATCAGCATTTGATTTTTTTTTTGTGCAGTTAAACGAGCACCGGCTTTAAATCCCAATACACCTGTTACTCATTATAACTTCACGCGAGGACAGACACGAGCGGACAGATCATATATTCCTCTCGACCGCTCTGTCTGGATGCATCTGCACCGTTCTAGGGGGTTCAACCGCAAAAGTCCTAACAGCCAAGAAGCAATAAATGTCGCCTTTATGAACAGCCATTCTCTTCCTGCCCCCAATTTTGACAGCATCCGGCGGCACACTTCTTAAAGTTCTGTTCTTCTTTCATCAGAAAGCCAGTGGGTGAGATGGTACAAGCTGCGCCAAGCAGTCAAGTCACACAGCAAGCTCACCAGCACTCAAAAGCGTATCTTTTTTTTTATCGCATCCATGAAAAATATAGCGGAATTGTTTTAATTTCTCTCTAATTCATGAGCGGTTGTGTGATAATGAGCCAGCCGCCATAATATACATAAAACCACGATGCTCTGATTATCCTGGAGGCTACGCGACAATTGCACCATTTTGTCACAACAGAAGGAAAAGTCAATTTGAAGGGGGGGGGGGGGGCTGCCATGGGCTTATAATTGGGGAATCCACCCATGGGCTGTTCCTAAGATACTACTAACAGTGAGGTGGAAATTACATCTGCTCATAGCTCTCTATAACCCGGACGATGAACACGTTAGGCTATTAAAATAAGATATAAAAAAATATTGCTTAAAAATGGCAACCCCTTTTACATTGTCGACTTTATATCGAATTTAATCATTCATATTAAAAACAAGTACACTTTATAGATTATTATTATTATTATTATTATTATTATTATTAGGCCTATTAGTAATAGTAGTAGTAGCAGCAGTACCACCACAACAAATATTGTGGATATTATTAAACCGAATTAATTCAAGTAACAGACAACAATGCACAAATAAACATTTTTTCACATTGTATTTCTTTTCTTAAGACGACTTTTCATGAATAAAGAAACACGGGGTCAAGTCAGCTAAAAACAAAAAAAGTTTTGAAGACTTTTTCGTCGCACTGTAACGAGTCTGATTTACGCGGCCCCTCGACTCGGAGCCATAGCAACCGCAGACAAAGACCGGAGGAGGTTTACTGGGGTTCGTCCTTTGATCTGTCTCCATTTCAAATAAAGAGTCAGCTCAAAGTCTCCGGTTATTCAGAGAAACCTATCCTTCACTCAAGCACACATTCAGTGTTCTGGCCAAACGTTAAGATTACAATACCACAAACGACCAAATCATCTTTTTAACAGCTTATGAAAGGGGGAAAAAAATAAGAAGTGCAAGCAAATACGGAATATGACCGACAATAGAACATTTTCGAAAACTGACGTAAATGCTGTTATTTTACGACAAACAAACTCACGTTGGATTTTGACACCAAGGTGTGCGCTATAAGGAAAAAAAAAAAAACTAAACTGGTCCATGTGTCTCTGGTTCACGGCCTGTATGAAAAGTAAAAAAGTAAAATGATTTAATGAAATAGCCCGTTACATTTCAATACGCTGCACTGCACCCAAAATAAAGAAACACAAATAAAAAGCAGAGAGGAAGGGGGAAATGAATCGTACGTTACGCACGCATAGGCCTATTGGGCTATATTTGTCTCTCTATTATTTTCGCGTAAAAAATTAGTTTGCAGACATTTCTAAAGACGTATTTAAACTGATAAAATGCAGACACGAGAGCAACGCAAAATCGTGGGCATAACATCACAATTCAAGCACGGTAATAAAGTCACTCTTTATAATTGTCCCTGAGGTAATAAAATGTAGTGTTCAGTAAGTTAATATCCCAAATGCAATTTTAGCGTTTTGTCACTTTCTCAAAAGAGCTAAAGGCAGCTTATAAATATTATCGCTCTTAAATCTCCGCGAAAACTACAAATCTGCGTCGCATCTGCACCTGCGCAGCGCTACATATTAAGTTATTGCCTTAATGATATTCCAGCAAATTCAAAAGTCACGTCAGCCTATGTGCACAAAACGCCAGACATTTACAACATTACCAGAGTTCAATTTTCACTCATTACACCCAATGCCAATAAATTCAATTTCATTTCAATTACACGTTATTTCCAAAATGGTTCCTGCCTGCTCTCGTCGTAAACGATTCGTTTTATTGCAGGGGAATTATCTTTGTTGAAATGAGTTTGTCATATATTGTCTAGTAAAAGAATGAAGTCATTATTGGGAGATCCCTCGGCGAGAAATTAGGCGAGCAAAATCCTCCCTGCCACACGGGTCCCATTGAGATTAATGAAAAATATGTAAAACGTTTCCTTTTAATTTTCCTCTGAAAGCACTTTGCATACATGCATTTTCTCTGCTGGGTTGATATCAGATAATTTATGAGAGCAATCTCAGCACATAACCATCAGGACTGTGTTTCAAGCCTAATTGAGTGCTGTCAAGATTAGGTAAGGTCCTATTCGTGTTAATTGTATTGTACTCTCTTTGGGAATACTAGCAAATGTATTTAAATAATTCCGCCTCGTGAGCTGAAAAGATTATGTCAACTTACAGGCATAATAGAAATGTCATGAAAAATGACAAAGAAGTGGGAGGAAGTAGCATTTCGCTGATCTATGTCGCGTAGTCCGCAAATCCTTTAAACCACGAATCTTTGGCTAACACAGATCAGTTTCAACATAATTAATACAATTAATGATGCCTTTAGTGCACGGATCGGGGTCAATTGCATTGCTAAAAATAATGTCACAAAAAACTGATCACACGCCATAAAGGCACAAAAACCCACAAAGTCAAAAAAGCCTTAGTTATATTAATAGACAGTCAAATATATCTCACTAATTGTCTACAAAGGCTGAAGTGATTGAAGTTCAGAGGTTATCATCTGAGCTCTTTGGAGTGCATAGGGAGTGTTAAAGGGACAGTCCCCCCCCCGAAATTGAAAAATTGTCACGTTTTACCATCCGAACCCGTATGACTTCATTTCCTTTGCAGAACACAAAAGAAAGAAAAAAAAAGCTCAACGGGGTCCAAAAACAAACAAATAAACGCGCACAAATAATTAAATCGCTAAAAAAAAATGGAATAAAATATTATATTATTTTTGTGAATTTTGCACAGCACCCTACTGCGTTTGAACAAAATACAAGCAAATTTAACAATGCGGCTAACTAAATGCAGGACGGCTCTAAATAAATCTCATGTCGTTGGCCTATTGACCTACAGTCTCAGGCTCTGATTGAGAGTCTTGAAGACATGCTTAAAGAGCGCTTACAGCAAAAGGGCTTGTCTGACACGAGTCCAAAAAGACGATTCCAAAGAAAATGAAAAATAAATGAGTGCAAAAGGCAGAGAGCATGGATTGGGGGGGGGTTAGAGAGGTGTGGGCCGTGTGCCAGGCCGTCAGCTTACTGTCGGGCCCTTTGGGCCGCTCACAGCAGCGGCTTCCATCTTTCTGTCTGCGTCCCGAGGCTGGCACAGGGCTCGGGCAGAGTCGCTACTACAGACACTATTGATCACACCATATTCATTCCCGCTTTATGCAGCGGCCTCCATTACCATAGTGACCAACTGAACCATCAACCACCCCCACCCCCATCCCCAGACAAATCCACCCCAGACGTTTCTGCCAAATATGTCATCAGCTCGTGGGAGACCAGCAGCGAGGAGCGGGAACATAGCGTACTGTAGAATGTATTCATGACAAACACAACATAAAAAACAACAACAACGCCCTCAAGGGTGGAAAGGATGGTCATTCACTGGGAATGACATCCTGGAGTTTTATTTCAAAAGAGGCATTCTCGACAAAGTGTGTGTGAGGAACCACTGGTGAAATGGACAACGGCGGCACGTCTTTTGAGCACTTGGCCATGTTCACGGTGACTTCGAAGCTGGATGGAGAGATGGGAACCGCTGACCGGGTAACAAAGCCATGGAAAAATGCTGATATTTACATAGAGCGAGCCCTCGCGGAGCCCTTTGTGTACGTGTTTGCGAGAGAGCGTGTGGCACGCCGCGTAGAGCTTATGCCAGGCTGCAGACTCATTCAAGCCTCGTCTTCAAGAACAAACTGGCTTGCTGAGTGCCGTGAAACAAAGAGCTACATTTTAGAGCGGGCTCACAGGCTCATTCTCTCAGTGTTGGTTTTAGTAAATTCGCGGCCGCTTCTTGGCAAATAGCGCTTTGATGTTCCGGGGCCTGGAGGAGCCTTCAGGCTGAATGGAAGCTCGACGGCAGGGCAGCTCTGTTTGTTTGCCCTTTCGTTGGGCGCGTACAACCTTTACCACGGCCAATCGTCTGCCATGACACCAGAGAGGCAGGGGGGCGGCCGGGACGCACACACAAATGCAAACTAATGCAGAAAATGGTAATGCAGCAGGACTTTCAGAAGGCAAAACAATCAGTCAATTAATCTAAAATCAACACATCTACTAGAACATCATCTCCGTTGCCGTTAAACAAATGCAGGTCGTTTTTAGCTCTTGACGTGAAGTGCACGGCACAGCCAGCATGGTGCGGATTTTGATGTCTGAGGAACTCAGGTTTGGCTCACTTTCCCTGAACAGTTGAAGCCATCGTGACAATGTTCTGAGCTTGCTTCAGAGATGGCATGTCAATCATACTGCCATGAAAGGTGAAAGCCCCCTGAGGAGAAGAGAACAGAACTATGGTTGAATAAAAATAAAGGCAGATACTGTCTAGAAGAACATACCCTACTACGTAGCAGCAATGCATATATGACACTACAAAGAAGGATAGGATGGCTATTCATAAATTCCCTAGAGGAAACCAAGAAAAGTACAAAAGCCCACGTATATATAACACATATATAATTTTTTTAAATTCCTTTTGTATTGTGTAAATGCTTTTGTCTCTGGCGTCTGTAGCGAATCAATTTAGCTTCAAATTTAAGCCTTTGTTTTATTCAAGTTGGTTGTGAATTCGCAAATTCGTAAACCGACAATTTAAATATTTTTGCCAGATGCAGGAATTAGAGCTGAAAGTCATTTATCTGAATGCTAAATATTCCTATTCATTGCGCCGCTGTACTGAGCTGGATGTTTCAATCAGCCTACCCGGTCCAGACCTCTTAAGAAGAAACAGCTTCAGTAATTAAATGACATATGCATAAAAGAAACTAAATATGCAGCTAAGCCGCATCTTAAATGTAATGAAATGGTGGTAGAGTGTCTAAAAACGAAAACCTCAGGTGGGTACTTTGCAAACATTTTCTGTAACAAATCTGCAAGGAGATTGAAGAGGGCATAGAAATATACAGGAAAACGCAAAATAAATCGAGCAACTGTGTCCCGGAATCTCGGTTTGTGAGCAAAGAGCCGAATGGGGAGAGTGTCGCTGACGCACCCCCAGGCCATCCTTAGCGTAAGAATTACTGGCAGATTGTACATTACTAGCACATCTCAGACACGCGCAGCCCTACCGAGCAGAAAACGCAGGACTCAATGATGCACTAAATTAGGAACTATAATATTCAACACCTCATTTGATTTTCACCGACAAAAGCTACAGTGCAGCATGCGTCATGGATGCTATATCAGGCTGGAAAATATTACAGATCTCTGCGTGGAAACTACTAAACATGCACCTTTCCCAACTTCTGATGCTCCTCGAATGCCGCGATCAGGTCCACGGCCCACTTGATTCTTTCTGGACTGGGGGCAAATTCCTCTTGAACAACCTTGATTTGGTTCGGGTGAATCACTTGTTTTCCTAGGAAAAAAAAGAAGAAGTGACAAAATTAATCCCTAACAATTTAACAAAAAATAAAGAAATATTCCAAAGAGAATAACATATTTAATGGCCAATAAATAGTCACAACATATTTTTTCAACCAATAATAAGAGTAAGAAGTAATTATCCGATCTTTAAAGGTCAGCCCATGCGTAGGATAAAGAACTATTTATTTAGGTGCAAACCTTTTTATTTATATTTTTAGTGCGCTATTAACAGTGTAGCCCATTCACATACAAAACTAATAATAGAAAAAAATTCAACTAGGATTATACCTCCACGTTTAAAGGGCTTTGCTCCAGAGAAGCAAAAGCACTGGCAGGTATTTGCTCCTCATTCTCCAGTACAGCTCCCTGACCAAGAATGAATTTAAGGGACACAGCAGGGACAGAGGATGCTATGAATTATGGGTGTCATCCCGATTTTCGCCTCGTGCCCCGCTGAACTCTGAAACTTTACTGCACGCTTAGTTACACTCCAATCTGAGGGAGCCTCTGTGAGACTTGACTTGCTGCTTTTATTACAGGCCCATGTGAGAGCCACACACATGCAGTCACCTCAACACACTTCATATACACACACACACACACACACACACACACTACACATAGATATAGATGTCATGGACAGCAACAACTGATAACTCTCATAAGCTCTCATAAGTGACTACAACAGATGATCATAAAACGAAGTCAGGAACCCACGTACTTTAAGAATTCTTTTTAATGGCTAAAGATTATCTAATCAACTAAAAATATTTCTTTCTCATTGGTTTAAACTCAGTTTTTAATTTTAAATTAGTATTATTTTGCAAGGCCTTTCTAAAACCACGTGGATGCCATTTTCAAATGTACACTTCCTTTTCCTCCCCGATTTGCAGCATCGTCTAAGAAGCTAAAACGGATTACGGTCATTGCGGCAGAAATCTTATTCTCAAAAATAACATCTGTCCAGCGCTGCACCAAAATAATCATGTTCCCAGATCAAACCTCTGGGTGATGAGGCTTAATTTGAGAAATATCTGTTACATTTTGTTTCAGCGTGTCTCCTAAAACAAATACGGAAAGGTAGCTAGCTGACAGCCGTAGAATTTAATACATGAGAAAACCATTAGCTCCATCTGTGGCTCTTACCCCAGTTAACCCCTCCGAAACAGCCTCTGCCATGTGTTATCCATTGAGTTCCCACATAATTTAGCACACAATGTTACATATTGCAGCGTAATGTCAGTCATATGTTAACACAGCCTTGCTACAGCACAGGTGTTACTTTCTGCATCTTTTACACATCGTGGAAGCCAAATGCTGCAAGATACGACACAATCTGATGATGCAGCTGGGAGCGAATGAGGCGTCAGGTTAACCAATGACAGCCAAGCATGCGCTTCGATGTAAATAAAGCAAACCAGCCAGGTGACTGCGTTTTCTTGTTAAACCAACAGCGCTGCAGACGGAAAAATCACCGGCGTGTGTGTGTGTGTGTGTGTGTGTACTGTTTCTCTGCTGCTCTGGAGGAGATGGCCTGTTGGATCAACACCCTAAAGCTGAGGCTCAAGGTCCATGTTTGTGACGCCCATCCCAGAAAAGACTGGCAGGGGGTCGTTCCCTCACATCAACAAAATATGCCCCTTCCCCAGACTGCCACCTGTTCAGGAGCTGTCTGTTCTGAGCCAGCTAGTGACAGAGTGAGCAATGTGGGCGTGGTGAGCCCTGACGCAGCGACACTATTGGACGGTGGCTGTGCATCATTATCGCTCCCCGATGCCATTCAGCCAATCACGAGGTGCCATCTGGTTTGGGTACGTCTGGTTGGCTCGCTACCATTTAGCAGAGTGCCACTGTCAGATGACTCTCAAAATCTCACACAGACGAACAGAATCTATCAAAAAGGCTTAAAATTAAGAAGAAAATGTAATGGGGTCTAATTTAACATACTGGAAAAAATATCTAACTTATAGTTTTAAATTTTAGGAGAATAATAAATGTTCATTACACAGCACCATATCTATGTAGTTATGACTAAAAGTACACATAAAGAACTGAACATAGGCCAAGGTCAAATATACAGATGAGGAATTCAGAAAAAATAATGATATAATAAAAATAAAAACAATGTGTGCAGTGATACATACAAGAAGAGAAGATAAAATTAAATGGTAGATGCGTAACCTGTTGGCCTTTCTGTTTTGTTTGTCAATAAAAATGTACCTGTTGTAACATTTTGGTCAATTATTATTTTAACATGAATACAATATTTGAAGATTTTTTTTTTTATGGCAAATAAATAATTAAAGCATTTGAAATTTTGAAGCCACGCTTTATGAAATTTTCACATTTAAATTCTAAAACATTACAATCAGAAACATTTCCTAAACATAAAGATACAATTAACAGATTTTACCAATAAATAAATAAATAAATAAATGCATTTTCAAATTAAAGAAAGCGTTCATGCAAGTTAACTCCAAAAGAAAATTTTTTTTTTTTGCTAAACTACATTTATCTGCATGCAATTTCAAAGCCTACAGACAAACGCACTCACTCAGTCGCTCACACACACACACACACACACACACACACACACACTTCACACTGAGGGTGTCAACTGTAAACAGTGTTTCTGTAGGCCTCCCGACACAGGGACCTCAGACTAGCAGTGGCAAACAGAACGGCGGTGAGCTCAGCGCATGCTACACGAGGAGCCGCTCCAATTCAGACTCGCACGAGAAGCAGAAGAGAGTCATCAAACCCGACCCCACCTGCCTAATGACAGGCTGCTGAACAGAGCGCCCGGCTGATGGGCTGCAGCATGGCATGATCAACCCGCAGGCTGGCTGCTGGGGAAATGAAAACAAACAACCAGAGATATCCCGCGATGCCACAAACCATAAAACAATTAGAAAAAGTAAATCATACGTTTGTGCAAGTCCAGCAGCCACAGCTACGAAATGAGTATAAATGTGTTCATTTACCACACTGTAGTAGCCATTAAAATTAAATAGTTTATAGGAGCTCCAATAATAATTTATTACGATTTTACAGTAGTAGTAATAATATTATGGTAATTTGGAGAGACCATGGTTATCATGGTAATTTATTTTATAATAGTGGTTAATTCCATTCAATTAAACAAATAAATGCTACTAAAACGGTTTGTGTATGAAAAGCCTTTTTAAATGATAATGAAATGCCGTTTTGAATTAAATCCAGTGATTAAATGTGTAAGAATTAGTGATGAATTTTGATGTTAAAAAAGTACAAAAAAATAAATAATAAAATAAATAAATTGGGGAAAACAAGACGGGGGAAAAAAGAGAGTGATCTTTAGCATTGGAGTGCTGTGTTCTAGAGGAATGGCAGTGCTAGTGTATACAGAGATGTGCAGGCAGAACAGTGTGTATTCTGCAAACAGCAATTACATATTCATTAGCGGAGACTCAGAGGAGGGCTGTGTCTGGCCTCCCGTGGCCAGTTACCCGCTCACCAGGACTCCACACACAAACACACACACACACACACACACACACGTTGCCTGGCTACAAACCCACACAGGGCTGAGATGCGAACATACGTCTATCTCCCACAAACACACTTGTAAGTAATGGATACACACACACACAGGCAAATAAAGAGGCACGCACGCATGCGTACACTGATAAACACATGCCGGTAACTTTCTTTGAAGTTTCATATATGTAGTACGTTATTAAAAGCTTGGATATTAAATTAAGTCACCTATGCAGCATAGACTGGATAGTAAAAATGGACAAATATAAAAACAAAACACAAAGTTTAGTAAATTTCACATCAAAATTCTTAATATATATCACTAAGCCAGCGCTAAAAAGATAACATGAAAGGAAATATTTGAAGTTGTAGGAAGAGAATACCCCAAAAAAACACCAATCATCTATATATCTATATATATCTATACACAAAGACAAACAATTAATCAAATGTAATTATATTTATAATTTATTAAATGTAATTAATATTTTGCAAAAGATGTTTGTGAGGAATTTGGCAGGTTAAATACAAATTGTGCTCTATCAATAGCATCTATAGGTTGTCGCTTGCTATCTGTGTTTAATCCAGAGCATTCATTTAAGACAGGAATATTATGATATTAGTCTCTTCAGCCAATCATTTGTTCTCTTATATGTTTTGCGTGTGAAATCATTTTTTCCAGTTTATCCCAGTATATACTCTATATGCAAGAGCATGCATTTTCACTAAAATCTTAAAAATGCTATTCCAAATGAGTGTTTTGTTGGAAGATGAGATCAGTACACCATACAGTAAGTGAACAGAAATAAAACCGTGTGTGATTTAGCAGTCAGCGTACCAGTGAAGCCCATAAGCACACCCTCTCTGGCCTGCTGCCTCAGTCCTTCCACATCCTGATAGTCGATGTAAACAAGGTCGATCGCCTGCAGACCGAACGCTTTGGTTGTGACCACCACTTTCTGCCGGGCATACAGGAGTTCTTTAGCATCTTTAGTGCGTGTGGCTCCTGTACATTAGAAGAGATTCAACACCTTATTTTGACAAAAATGTTATTAGACCCAAGCATCATATATGAGGTAATGATTTGTAGTCCAAAGGGATATTAATGATATATTATCAGTTAATTCAAAGAAATGGCATTATCTGTGGTACCATCATTCAACAAATAAATGAATGAAGAAGAAAACAAGGTATTGAATAATGAAATAAAATTAAAAAAAACAGCAGACCTATGCTGGCACAGAAGTCATCTGACCCGAAGACAACTCCGTCATGATGAAGACCTGTCTTTGGCCCAAGATCTCGAAGTGCTTCACACACTGCCTTCAAGAGAAAGAGAAAATGAAGAGCTGTGCGGTGTGTGTGTGTGTGTGTGTGTGTGTGCGCGTTTGTGTGTACTTTGGCGCTCAATCAAGTCACCCAGTCAGACGACTCTAATTTTCCCCCAAACTCCCTTAATCGCTGTCCATGCCTCTGTTCTTTATATTGTGTTTAGAAATGGAACTATATCAGATATTAAAAAAAGACACACACACACACACACACACAATTAATGGCTCATCTCTGTCCCCGTGGATGGGGAAATCTAGAAATCTGTGAAGACCGTCCAAGGCTGTAACTAACCCCAGAACCCGGACTAGTGAGAGACAGTCTGGAATGTGATATGACCGTGTCAGGCACGGAGCAGATGGAATTTCTTGAATGCTTTTGTTGAGCTCCAAATTAATTTCACTTCTTGCTGTGACTCTGCAATATTTCCCTGTCTTGGCTCTGGGATTCCGTCTAGCCAGCACAACAGAGGGTTTGGGGGAGGGGGGGAAGAAAAATAATCAAAAGAAGCTGCATATTTTATAAGAGGCCAAAAAACATGACTGTGGCCATTTTCTTCCCTGATGGGGGCAATTTTGTATTTTCCAATTCAAATTATAAAGTTGTTATTTACCTTAAAATTCAGCAAACCCACAGCAGTTTCCACAAAGGTGACCAAACGAATGGGTTCCTCGAGCTCCCTGCCTTTTAAGTATCGCTGAAACCTGTCAACAAACTGAAATGGACACACACACAGTCAAAAAAACCCACTTTAAATCTCATTTAAAGAGACAACATTACTCAAACGCCATGCCTAATTAAGTTGAAAAACTTCTGACTCAGGGTTTTGGAAAAAGAAGAAGAAGAAGAAGAAAGAAATATTGCTTCAAAAACTTGACAGGATTCACACAGTCTTTGGACAACTCCTGTTTCACAGGGGCCCTCGAGATATACTACAGGTTCCTGTCTGAATTTACAAAGAAAGGAGCACTGAATATGAAAAGGGAAAGGATGAGATTTGAGCTGTCTGGGAGCGCATTTCATTTCAGTTTTATGCAGAGCCTCGGCTTCCCCCGGCGGACAGACTCGTGAGACTTGCGACGTGTGATACGACACTTCTCCGCGCTATTCATTTTCCCGCTAATATTTGAGCTTACCTAAGAAGGCTTTAAAATGAAGTTTGGTGCTTTGAAGACCAAAGCATTCCGATTTTTTCCAACAGACCAGTTCACAGCTAGCCGTGGACTGCCAGTGGGGTTGCCCAAATTCCAAAATCTATCATCTGGAAACACACAAAAGCTCCCTCTGTCAGATATTTTCTTTTAAAGCCTGTACAAAAAAATAAAAGGAGGGGGGAAGGGAAGGGAAGAGGAAAAAAAAAAAAAAAAAAAAAAAACTCAAAGCAGAAAAGTGTAATTCCCTGTCCCCCCATTCCGTCTCTCTTTCACACATCGGGGACAGCAGATTAAAATAACCTCAGGTACGTCAAGGCTAGTTTTCCAAATAAAGGCTAAAATATCCCACACACACTTGTTTTATTAGCTCAAAGAATATGCCTTCATTGAGGGATTTTTTTCTAATGGGGGAATTTTAATCATCTCCCTATTCAATCTCAGTAGGATAAATCATATCTGAGAGATTTGCATAAATATAAACCATCAAAGACTTTTCATCTTCAAAGGGGTTTTCAAGACCCAATAAGCTTTGTACTGTAATCATCTGAGGTCACAACCCTGCAGGAGTAATGCTGCTATGGCAACATAAAAACGCCAACGGCTTAGCATAATATTCCCCTCGAACGGAGAAAAGGGAGGGAGAGAGAAGGGCTTGTTTGGCGGCCCTTCCATTTCCTCACCGTCTCTTTTATCAGACGCCACACTGCCCTCTCTGACGGCCCCGGATTTTGCACAAAAAAAAAAAAAAAGCCACTCAGCAGCGAAATTAAGCATTTATGTAGCCCTCAATCAAACGAAGAGAGAGGCACCATTAGGACGTTGACGAGTGACAACAAATTACAGGTGTGCTTTTGCTGCGCCGAAGTTTCAATATTTACACAGTCTCAGAGGGGAACTCGTCATCGAACCACACTTGCGCAAACGCTAATACCACTCTCAGGTGACAAGCTTTTCCGGGCCCCAATGGACTTCTTACAAATACCCACACTTTACAGCACAAGTGCCACGGCGGCCCCATCCACCACGATCCGGATGGGAACGAGGCAGGGATTTCGAAGCGAGGGAGCCGCTAGAGCGAAAAAGGCGGCAAGTGGATAAGTTTCAATTAATTCTCTTCAAAAGAGGGCCAGATTAAATGTTTCCGGCCTGCTGAAGTGCTCATTTCACCGTGTGGTGGTGAAGGAAAGGGGGAATTAGGAGCGGACGGGGAGGGACGGGACTCGAGCTGGTTCCTTTCAGGACTCAGTAGTGTGGCGGCCAAAGAATGCGCACAGCTCCGAATCTGTGGGAGAATTGTCTGCAGACAAAAGGAGGAGGGGGGGAAGAGTTACGCCTGTTATAGTCCAATAAGCCTTGTCAGTCAAACAAGCACACAGAGAGAGGATAGAAAGGGAGAGTAGAAGATTTTCACACAAAAGGAAACAAGTAAGTCCATCTTTTAGCAACAAATCAGTCTGGAGGTTCCTCTGCTCATCTACGTGAAAAAGGGGAAGAAAATAAACAACAGAGGGATTTAGGGCGAGCCGCCAGGACGAGAAGAAGAGAAGGAGGAGAGAGAGATAATCAGGCTTGTAGTGGTACGACTTTGTGTTGTGTGTTGGATTAGACACTCACTGACTGCTCACCACAGACTCAAACACACAAGGGAAAAAGAGATATTTAATGCTACATAATAGCATTTGATGACTGGTGATTATTTTATGATAAAAATTGATTGTAGAGCAACGCTCAGTTTTTACTACAAAACGCTCCATTATGTATTGATGCTGCTTCGTTTAAATCCCAGTAAGACATGTAAGAACACTACTTGATTAGCTAGTAAATACAAAACAAAATGCTAACTTGAGCATCAAAATGCTGCTGCCTTATATAGTTTATTTAGCATGTTGCTATTTACCTTAACCTGCACGTGACTTAATGTTCAGATTTTCCATAGTTACTATTAGCACCCACAGTCTCTAAGTTAAATTGGCGAAAGGTGACTGTATAACAGCAAATGTAACTACAAAGATAATAAAATTAGTTTTGATGAAATAGGTTTGTCTGCCATTGGTTGGCCAAACAGGTGGTCCCGCCTTAAACTCATGCCATTGGTTAAGACAATGTTGCCATGTCAAGCTGCAAAGAGACAGACCAATAGTGGCACAGAACCACACTCCTTTCGAGTAGAAATAACCTGCAAATGACTTAATTACATTGTTTCTGCATAATGAACAGATTTGTACTTTTTGTGGATAGTCGTCAAGAAGATACTACAAATATATCGTGGCAAAAAAAACAAACACTGCAGTAACTGCGGCAAAAGCTACGTGACCAAGGTTAGTCTTGGTAAGAATTCTGTATAACCAAGTGTCACAACATATCCGATCTGTCCAATGATCAGAGCTGTTGGAGACAGCAAAAAGGAGAAAAAGAGAAAGAGAAACACCCTCTCTTTTCATGTTTGTCTCACGCCACTTTCAAAGCAGTGGGCCCATGTCAGGTCAGTGCTACATGACTTCCTCTCCGCTCACAATCTCCCGTATCCTGCTGAGGCTATGAGCTCGACCGTGTGCAAAGCATGTGGAGAGCATGTTCTAACCCCCACCACATATGTGTGCACTTTTTTAATGCATTCACACACACTGTATTACCCAACGTGACATATGTGTAGAGGTTGTATTGATTTTTGAGTGGCTAAGTGGGGTAGTGAATAGCTGACGTTGTAGGTAATTTTACTCTGAAAATGGGTTTATTTATATCTGTGGGTGAGATATATATATATATATATATATATATATATATATATGGCAGAGAGATATATTGAGATATATAAATAGATATATTTCAAATGATATATACATTTCTATTTATATACAATAAAAAAAAAAAAAAAATAAAATAAATAAATAAATAAATATATATATATATATATATATATATATATATATATATATATATATATATATATATATATATATATATATTTATTTTATTAAATTTTTTACACATATACCATGTTGTTTATGGAGTATGCTCAAGAGAAATGAACAAGAATTAGAGAGAAAATATGAACACCTGTCAGCAATTAAAAAGGGAAGAAACATTGAGCGGCCCGGGAAATATATGAGCACTAATTAAAACCACTATTTAAAAACTTCCTGCTTCTAGTCTAAACTAACTGTGAGCAACAGACTAGGGGCCCCCTCCATCTCTCAGCTTCCCTCCCTCCCTTCATCTACCTAGTTAAGACATTGTGGCTTCTTTCAGGTCTTTTCAGTGGTCATGCAGAGTAGCTGAATACTGCAGATTTGGGCTGGGTTGGCTGGTTGGGGGAAATGAGCTGGAGGGATTTGGGGGCTGGTGTATTGGCTATGCTGGGGGCCACCAAGGGCCTCCTGGGGCCGCCTGGCAGAGGAAGCCTTGCTTTGATGGACGAACAGACGTCTAGAAGAATCCTCCACACCTCTTGCAGCACACACACACATGGAGGTGATCAGAAGAAAAGCATTTTGTGGCTTTTAGTCTGCCAGCTTTGAGACCATCTGTAATGTCACTGACTGACCAAGCATCTGATAATGAGGTCTATGCCAGCGGTTAAAGTGTCCACCTATTTTGATTTTAAAATCTGAACCATGTCAAACCTCAATAAACCTCAAGTATAGGTCTGCTGAAGAGGCCCTGTGTTTTCAGGGTAAAGTAGTACTTTGTGACATCTGCCTTGTGAAGCTAGCTTTAAAATGTCATGGCTTTCTTGAGCCGATGCCAAGATATACAGCCCGATTTCTCCCCGGGCCTGACTACAGGGATCAAGTCCTCTGTATAGACTAATAGAAAAGATTGTTATTATTGCTTTGAAAAGACCTGTGGTTTCGTCTTACCCTTTGAGTTCAGAGGGTGTTGTGTTCTTTACAAATGATGGAAAAAGCAAGAGCACACAAGAGGTATTTTTAGTTTCTCATTTTTCACATTAAACAAGGCATAGACTTCAATCTGTGGGATAAAATTATCACGAATGTCACATTACCTATAATCTGACCATAATCATAAGGAAACATATGAGTCCTCAATGTACAATTCAATATTTGCTAATGTACTGATAAAAATTGGGAAAAGCAGTACTGTTCAAGGCTGAAAGAAGTCTCTTATGCTCTGCATTTGTTTGATCAAAATACAGCAAAAACAGGATTATTATGAAAGTTTGGAAACACTTTACTTAAAGCCTTTATGTATAAAGCATTATAAAATGTTATTAAAGGGTAAAATGCATTAGAATTATTTATAATGTGAGTGGTAATACATCATTTCTTGTCGTAAATAATTATAAGCTAATTTAAAATGCATAGTATCACAATGAATTAATAAGTGTTATAAAGTATTAGCAGATTCGGACAGGATTAAAATAAGTCTGTGAAACATATTTTTCTAATATGCCCCTGTTAAATTAGTCCTGTCCAATTCTGATTTTTTTTCTCAAAATTGTGAGATTTTAATTCTTAATTGCGAGTTACAAAGACAAAATGATGTCTTTATATCTTCTTTATATATTCTGACTTATAATGTCTGTATCTTTTTTTCTCACAATTTTAAAAAATAAACAAAATTTTGAGGGCAAAAAAGACTGATATGCTCTCAGAATTATCTCAGTTTTATATCCCACAATTCTGACGTTATAACTCACAACTGTAAGTTTAAAATGCAATTCTGACTTTATATTCTGAAAAAAGTAACATGTGAGAAAGTGTTGCAGTTAACAGGTTTACATATATATCAGGTTTTGACCTGCATTCATTAGATTTTTCAACATTATAACTATCTTTACTGACACTTAATTTAATGCATTGTTGTAAATTAAAGTATTAATTTCTCTGATAAAAAAAAATGTACACAGTGTATTGAATTTGGTGCTTTCTAGAAAAGGACTTCCTAGAAAATTAAAATGACTAAATTGACATGTCATGAATATCACAGCTAAGCAAGACTTATGGGCTGAATGGACTACTATCATGTTGCCTTAAAAACGTTTTTGTCACGGCTGCTTACTGTATAACTTCTACATATGGAAAAGTGAATTTTTCAAAGCATCTTTCGTATTCCATTGTAAATAATGACATAAGGCGCTTTTTTAAATGGCTAATGCTCTTTTCTTTAGGTGAACTACTCATTTAAAAAGCTAAAAGGCTCACTCACCCACTGCACCTCTCCTGTGTCCTCCACCTTTGGCAGCATGAGAGCTGTGGGAAGCACGTCTGCCTGCAGAATAACCTCCATGTCAGCTTCAGCCAGGCCGCTGGACACCGAGTTCACCCGCACACACTTCTCCGTACGCCCCAGATCCAGCTCAGCCAGCATCTTTGGGATGGTTTTCCGAGCTGCATCCTGTCAAAAAAGCAAACAGAAATTTCATGCGCCATTGTGTCAAAAAGTACTTTCTGGAAATGTCGCAATGCATCATCGACCACAAAATGAAAGACTGACCCAACTGTTTATGCAGTATTCAGTGATGTAATAAACACATAATGCACTTGCAAAAGAGCTCTGAATGGATATGTTACACAATTCAGACTCTGTTTGACCACGAACACAGGCTTGTGGGCATCAAGCATTGGAAAAAGTCAATGAAAGTAGGTTAGAAGTAAGGTTTTTTTATTTGTTATTCTGCTACTGGATGATCATTTGTGTATACTTGATAAACGGAAGGAAACATTATGCCACGTATGGAAAGCTACAAACAATAAAAAAATGCTACGTGGGACATATATCCGTTTGAACTGGGCATTAGTGCACTTGTAAAAAGATAAAAATGCTTCAGTTTAGACGAGCGGACGTTATGTGAATTTACAAGGGAAGTGGTGGTTGGCGCCTGGGATTACAGTGAGGAGAAACATCTAGCGAGAGGGATCAACCTCACTACAGCGGATTCACCAAAGGCCATAAAGTGAAAAGCCTTGCACACAAGTCTTCCACACAAACACCACAGACACATGACCAAAGGAAGTGGAGGGAGGAAGAATTAAAGTTAAAGCCAAGTTTCAAGGCCTAACTGTGACAACAGCAGCACACGCCAGGAGATTCAAACCAGATGCAGCTCAATGCAGTGCTTTCCATTGGTCTGAACACAGCACTCCATCCGAAGGGAAATGTGGTCTCAGTTAAGCACGAGGAGGAAACAGTAGCTCAGGAGTTGTCAGGTTAGATCAGAGGAGGGATGAGAAAGGCCAAGAGAAAAAGAGGAGGGGGGCCAAGGCTCAGGGGTTAATTCAACTTGAATGAGAAACTGCTTGGCCTAGGTCATCTTTACACCGTCCACCGTCACCTCTACCCAAAAACTGTTGAACCTTAGCCCAGACCATAATGGCCATAAACAGGCCAGATGCGTGGCATTTACATCAATTACATCATTTACATTAACAAACAGTAAAGAATGAATGAATAAATAAATAAATAATAGTTGATTAATAATAATAATAATAAGAATAAGAATAAGAATAAATGTAACATTAAATATGTTATTATTAAAAATTATCATATCTTTATAAAAATGTATTGCATGGTCTGACCTAAGGTTCTTCAGCGTTTTTATTTTATTAATATACTTACTATTTTATATTTACATAAAATACCATTTACATTTATTATATAAGGTTATATAAGGTAACTATTATTATTAGTATTATAACTTCATCATCATTATTTTATCAAATATGATAAAATGTGATATGATAATATGTATTGCATGTTATGATCTGGCCTAAGATTTTATTTTTATTTTTTATTTTAATAAATATATTATTTTGATAATAACAAATCAACAACAATATCAACAACAACAACAATAACAATAATAGCAATCAGTAATTAGTAATTACATTAATAATCTTATCATTTATAAGAGCTTGATAGACATCCAGGTATTACGGTGTCAAAAAGCATATATATATATATATATATATATATATATATATATATATATAAAGCTAACATAAAAAGATTCTGCCTGTCCACTAACAGACACCTAAATATAGCCATCAGTATTGATCATGAAAATAAGCATCAGTCAAAGATGGTAAATCTCTTTAACCTTCTTTTAAGTTGAGTCTGGACTATAAAACCTTGCTTTTGAACTGGTAATACCAACCAGTCTGGATTCAGATTCCCTCAACCTAGAGCTAAAATAACAACGTTGTCAAGCATTTTTATAACAAAACTGAATGTGTACACAAGCCCAAAGCTGTGAAATCTTCTATCTAACATCCGAAGCGTTACAGATACACTAGTAAAGCAGATTGAAAGCAACACACAGTCTAGACACTCACGTCTAAACTAACACTGTGGACCTCAATTTACAGTTTATGGTAAGAGTTGCTGAATCGCAAACTGAACACAAAGGGATCCTCAAAAGGAAGTCATGTTTACCCTTAGCCTATAATATATTTGGAGATCACAGTGGTAATATTAGGAGGGCTGACAGGTTTATGAAGCCATAACTCAGTATTCGTAAAGCTGTTCCATGGTGGATCCAGTTTGAGTCCTCTAGTATAATCCAAGACTGATCCAGTGTCTTAAACACTGGTGAACCAATGTGCTTTGTATGGCCGATATCACATTCACTCGCGAACCAAAACATGAGGCTTTGAGTCACAAATCAACATCAAAAAGCTCCTATATCAAGTCAAAAGACAACAGCTACGCTAGAAATGGACCAATCAGAATAAAATAATGGCTGTATTGTGTAATGTTATATCAAACCTTCATGCCACACGATTCTCTGCTTTTTATCACTACATTTTGCTTTGAACTGATATTCCCGACAGCAAAACATTTGAATTTCTATCAGTGGGAAGGGCTCACTAACTCATCTCCCCTCACAGTAAATTGACAGAAAGAACATTCTCGAGAAGATCTCAGGCTCCTGAGGGGACCCAGCCATTCCGAGCAGGAATAAAAGTACTTTGAAAGCTGAAATGTTTTACATTAATGGAAACCCGTCCAACTAGTTGCTTCAAAAGACCCTTCCCCAATCACCCAGCATCCCACAGAGTGACCAGGAGAATCGCAGGTTTGAGGGATCTTTGATTCTTTCCATCAAGCCCATCATTAAAGCTCAACACAGTATCATGACAGCACGTCCGCAAAACACTCAAAACAAAAGGACAGACTTTGTAGACGCTGACTTCTCATTTAAAAAAAGGCCAGATCTTTCGCATTTTTAGAGAATGCGGACTCCAACTGTGAGATACGCCAAGAAACGGATCCGCATTTGGATTATTCAGTGTCTAATCAAAGCACAGGAAAAATGGGTGGTTTGTATGACATTTGAAATGTATAATGATTTCTTATACATTTGCATTATTCGTAATGCAAGAGGGAAGGACAGTGCCTAAATTTAATATGTTTCCATTTAACGTTTGAATTAACCATACTATATATTTTTTTTAGACCCAGCTTCTTGCACCGACTGTGACATTTTATAACATTTTTTTTTAAAAAAGTGAGCTGTAACTACATGAGGCACGGTGGCTTTGATTCCCTAGATGCGTAATCTAAGCAAACAATGTCTCATGGACAGGGTCTGACAGGTGACACACTGGGCATCTGGAGCTCTATTCCAGATGAATGACTAACAGATCCAGCATCTGATTCTGCATTTGTCCGGTTCCGCATGAGAGGGAAGCCTGTCCCTCAAGGCTAACCGCTAGATTCTCTCAGCCTCTCGAAAACCACCACTTCTCCTCACACTGTGAGGCTGAAGAACGATCTGTTACTCCTTCTGAGTGCTGCACGGGCAGCTCGCATTTTACTGACCGGCTCTGCCAATCAAAACAGACGGCTGTAATTCGATAATGAGAGAGGAACAATATGTGCTTTTCTTCAAAACTCAGCGTTTTGTGATACATCGGGCCGCATCGGACTCCTGGAATTAAGATGATAGAGAGGTTACGGTAATGGAGCATTCAGATGGGACCTCGGGCCACATTCAACATCTGCCGTCCACTGTTACTGTTCGCTATTTATTTCAGTTCTCAAAGTACTTGAAATGTCTTTCATCATAACCTGGCTTTAAGGAAAACAAGCTACACATCTGATAGCTGTGCCAGTGAAAACTTCAACCTAAACAAATAATTCTTAACAATGTGCCAACAGTGTAGCCTTGTGATGCAGAGTCTCTTCTGCTACCGAAGTGCTGAAGGAAAAACATCTAAGCCTGTGATGCGAGTGGGAACAGACGGATCTCTGTGCCTCTTGGGAAATGACTGAGCTCAGTTTTTCTCAGGGTTTTGTACTGTATCAAAGTTTTATAGGTAGCAACTCTTGAGAGAATTGTTTTATTCGAAGACAAACAGAAAACACTAAACATTGCAAAGTAAATATCTTTGTAACTTTTTTGTATGATTGTAGTGTTTAGTTGTGTTGCGATAATAACAGTAGACAAGATATGACAGTTTCCAAAAAGAACCAAAGTACCAAACAGATTTTTCCCCCAGCAAATTTCTGTGAATTCATTTCTGTGCAGTCAACCGAATGAGGTCAAACTAAACTTTGATTTTATTTTTCTTTTAAAATTAGCATTTTTTAATGAAACTTTCACAGCCAAAGTTTTGCAGATACTCTACAATCTATAATCTAAATGTGCACATAATACACATTAAATAAACAACACAATTATATGTACTAAATTAATGAACAACAACAATCAACACTATATACAGGGTTGGACCGGTTGTTTTTGTTAATGAAATTAGTAAAAAATTCTTAATTCTCATCTGTGAGAATATAACAACATGAAAAACACTCATGGACCATTTTCTTATTCATAGAAAATGTGGTATCAGTATGGATTGTTTTAAACACTAACCCAAATCTGGCCATGTCTATTTATCTATCTGGCCATGTTCTGTAGATTTCAGACATGAAGTAGTTTTTTTTTTAACCCAGTTTCTTCTTACAAGGGAGCAGATTATTTGCTAGGCTTTAAAAAAGTGGCATTACATGGAGTACATGGGGTACAAGGAGTGTTGGAAATAACTGACTTTCAATTTTCTGGCCATTAGAGCTGTTCACACCTGCTGCCAGAGTGTTATAAAGTCACCTTTCCATGTCAAGTGTACCATGTGAAGCATAGGAGAACGTTATTATTATTATTATAGAATAATAGCAAAAAAATAAAAATTAAAACAACAGTGTGCTGTTGGACACAACGAATCAGTTATTATAGCTAACTACAAACATATTTTAGATAGTTGCCAATATATTATTTCTTTTCATTTAGTTTAACCTGATGTATTAAATAACTGAAATTAAAATAAAACAAGAACTAAAATTAAAAAGAAAATTAAAAATAATACAAATTATAATAACCTTTTTAAATGACTGACAATGAATTTAACTACAGCGTGTCTGTAAATCTAGACAATGTCATAAGACAATGAATCATGATTAAAAAGAGGATTCAAAATTGAATCATCTGGACAGTTTGTCAGTTATGTTTTATACAATTTAGCATTAATGTCAGGCAAAAAAACTAAACAAAAACAACAACAACAAAAACACTCTTGCTACTGCTACAAAGTAAATAGCTGATTTGCAGATCTCAGATTAAAATGAGATAATATGTATTAATGTGTTAGATAGAGGACTTAAACGATCTATTATTGCATTATAAAAGGCCGTGTTTGATGCTGTGCAACAGATCCTACATAAATCAAATTGATGCATAGTCTTTTTCATTTGTGGTCTTGTTGAATCAAATTTATAATGCAGCCTATCTTTAATCATATATTATTATTCTGCTCAGAGCACATGTATCCATTCATCCTGAAAGAAGCCATTACAAATCAACCGGTCTTTAACACCTCTCATAAACATTCTTCATACTGTGAGACAGAGAAATCCCCCCAGATCAAGTAGATGTCACTAACACGCAGCAAACACTTTACACATATCTCATGACTTATGTTAGCTATATGCATCACGTTCAAGTGTCTGGTTGCATATAATGCAGCAGCTATGTTTGGCACGCATCCTTTTCCCGGTAACAATGGGAAGACAGATCTCTATGTTACAGCTGCAAATTATAAGTGATACAATGAGATATTGTGGCTTATGCTGGCCTATTCTTGTTCATCCCACAGGATTCACAGACGACTGATGTGCGCCATTAGTCTTTAGACATCATGAACATTAAAATTACATGGGTTTACCCTCTGTGGTTCTCATTTCTCATTTGAGTTTGCGCTTATTCACTTCTGGGACCTCAAGACAATGACTTTTGAGATTTTTTTATGAACTGTATTTTATAGTGCTTATTTTACCGTTCTGAAATTCGTCGAACATTATAAAAAAATATTTTAATGTCAACTGAAAGTTAGTCACACAGTAGTTTCTAACAACACAAGAGTGTGTAAATGATGAGAAAATGCTAATTTATGGGAGAATTTCCTCTTTAAAGTGAACTAGAAAAAAGCAAGTGCTGACTAGGTCTCGGATTTCACACACCAGATCTTACAAAAACACATACAGATGGCCAATCTATCGTGTCATAATATTTAATTTACATAAAAAAGCAAAGATGATGTCAGAACTGTGATGGTTGAAGAAATCTTTCAATCTCCTCCTCAATCATCATCTCTCTCATTCAGTTCCAAGCAATCGGGACCACCCTACTTCACTGACCCCTCAATAAACTTTACCCTAGTATGGCTACGCAGTGCACACAGCTCCTATGACAAATGTATGACATGCACACATGCCACAGGGTTGACTGGCAGGCAGTTTCTGGCAGCGCACAGGCTATCAGAGTTCACTTATGCTGGGGATCCATTTTCTGTGTGAATGCCTCAGATCGCCGTTTGTTTCTTTTGGCAGTAGAGCGCCCTGTGTTCCTCTGGAACGTTCCTCAGCTGCACTTTGATGAGAGCCCTCTCTACTTGAAGGAATAGTTCATCCAAAAATAAGCATTCTGTAATCATTTAGTCACCATCATGTCGTTCAAAATCTGCATGATGTTCCTTTTTACGCGGAACACAAAAAGAGACGTTTAGCAGAATGTACAAGCTATTCCTTTTCATCTAATAACACTGGACCGCTGAGGTTTTTCTGTTTTTTCCGTACGCACATTTTCAAAGCTGGAAAATTAAGTTACTAAATTTTCTGCCTTCTTCTCACACAAAGCATGCTCACATATTTTGGAGCTTGCTATATGTGAAAAAAAAAAACGGCATGAACATTTTGCTAAAAGTCTGCCTTCTTGTGCTCCATAGAAGAAAATAATTCTTCCATGTTCGTAAATGCTGACATTTGATCACACCAAACGGCACCCATGAGCATCAGAACAGCTTTCTTAAGCAACCTCCCAGCTCAAATGAGCTCAAAGGCTAAATGTTACTATTTTGCAGTATTTCAGGTGTGGACTTCTCTAACGCTCACTAAATCTGTAATATTGCAACGGTCCCTCTTTGAACCGACCAAGTGAGAGTGTGTGGAGGAAATCTTAGATTACTTCAAAATGCCGGCATTGCATTTTAAGCTTCTATATCAGATAACAGTTGGTCGCATAGATTATGGTAAATTGGGAATGTTGACAGGAAGCCAAAGTATTACACTTTCAAATGAGCTCAGACTGAAATTCAAGACTACAATAGTGTATTATTAAGCCAGTCCTGACAAACAGAAAATGCGCACTGTACTTGTGAATGTATATTAGAGAAAAACATTACAGAAACACAGGGAACCACTGCAATGGAAGTCACAGCTGATATTCGAACTGCTGATTAAATATGTTAAATATAAGCCACTTGAGACTTTTCTTTCCCCCAAATCATTTCATCTACTGCCACCACCAGGACTGATAAAGAAAAGACCAAGTGACACAACATAAACAGACACATGACTGTCTGCTGTGACACAGTCAAAACATTTGAGCTCTTAGAAATCACATACGGTCAATTAATATGGGTTATTAACATTCCTCTGATCTTGATTTACACTATTGTTTAAATGTTTGAAGTTGGTAAGACTTAAGGCTTTTGAAAGGTTTTTATATGAACCAATGCTGCATTTATTTGATAAAAAAACTGTTATATTGTGAAATTATTGTAATTTCAATTAACATTTTCTTTTTGAATGCATTCTAAATGTAATGTATTCATTTGATGGCAAAGCTAAATTTTCAGCAGCCATTAATCTAGTCTTCAGTGTAGCACTGAAACCTTTAGAAATCATCCAGATGCTGCTCTGGTGATCAGTAAAACTAAATTATTATTATTATTATTATTATTATTATTATTATTATTATTATTATATTATTAATAATAATAATAATAATATAATAATAATAAATTATTATTAACAAAATAATTGTTTTGAGTCAAATTCAATTTCTTTGAAGAATTCAAAATAATACAATTATATAATAACTTATACATTTATAATTTTTAACAGAAATAAAAATTTGATAACTGCTTTTTCAGTAGCAGCTTATAATGTAGCATTTTTTTTTCTAAATGTACCTTGACTCAACCAAGCTCTTATTTAAAGCAACTTCCCCAAAACATGAGATCAAAATCAGTTTTGAGAAGCAAACACATCTCCATCAGATTGGGCAGAAACAGCAAACCTGTTGCTTAGCAAGATGTTTTGCCCTAGCTCTGCTGACTAAAGGAGAAAAGGGGGTAGGTGTGTAGAGACAGTAATGACAAGAGGGAGAGAAAGGTATAAAAAAAAAAAGCAGGGATAACTGTCATGATTCCAAGCATCAGCCGCCACCACCCGCAGGTGAGTGCATCAGATAACACAAGTGCCAATGCCAGTGACACTGCACCTCAGCAAAAGCAACAAGGGCACAAACACACACACACACACACACACACACACACAAATATATAGACAGCCATCACAGCTCAAGTGTGCCCGTTAGCAGGGGGATTTATTCTCTACATACGGTGCCGGGTGGTTTGAGGGAGCTCGGAGCTGATCACAGAGGATCCGAAAACAACATCCGTCCACTTTCACACTTCAGTGGAAGAGGTGGCCCCTCCCGGCAGGGCTGCGTAGTCTTGCCATCTGGAGAATAAATCGAGTGTGAAGTACAGTATAGTTTGGGACCAAGCTCCGTGGCGGCAGCTCAGCAGTCAGTTCATTAGTTCCAAACTTCCAGGGATTGGAGCTGGGAGGGGGGCAGTGCGGAGCGAGGCTGCCGCAGAGAGAAAGGGGAGGCGGGCAGGGAAAAAGAGGGGGGAAAGGAGCCGTTGAGTGGAATGCCCCAAACTGAGCCGCAGTCTATAGGGCATCTCTGCCACAAAACACACAAATAAACAAACTCGCCCCCGGAGCGAAAAAAAAGACAGGTGTAGCCATCAGCCCCTGCTGGAGGAGAGAAAAGGATGACTTCCTACCCCTCCTTATCAGTAAGGAGAGATATTTTTAAATACTAAGTGTGTGAGTTAAGCCTGGGTCCTGAGTGGCAGTGGCAGTCACCGAGTAGTCTGAACCGTCTGTCACATGGCACCAAGCGGGCAGGACAGGGGAAAGACTGGCACTGTTTGCTATGGGGGGTGGTGAGGGGGAAGCAAAACAATGATGCTTATGGCACACAGACAAAGTTCATCATCAATTTAAAAACAAAGAACAATTCTCATTCATCATTCAGTTCCCTCATTTGTGATGTTGGACCACAAAACCAAAACCAAAACATTTGTTAGATACAATATTTGGCTAAAATACAACTACTTCAAAATCTGGCATCTTGGGTGCAAAAATTTTATTTAAATATTGACAAAATCACCTTTAAAATTGTCCAAATTAAGCTTTTATATATTTACGGCATGAAACCTTAATGGAACATGAACTTAATATCTAATGCTTTTTGGCATAAAAGAAAACAAACAATGTATTTTTGGCTAAAAATATACATGTGCAACATAAGACGTAGTGATCCAGGGTCACAAGTTTATCACAATTAAGTGATTTTTATTCAAAGACAACAATAACAATATGAAAAAGAATTAAATGACTTCAATATGTCCTAAAATCTAGAATAAACTCACAAGGGATTAATTCAGAATGCTCTACATAGGCAGCAACTCTTTGTGGAGCACAAGTAACGCTCTGCATGGAAGACTCTGACAATAGATTTCAGTAGAGTCTGAGGTTAGCATGTTGCTAAGCTAACAGCACAATACTCTAAAAAGCAAATAATATATATAACACAAATAGTTGTATAGTTAAAATACATCCAAATAAAGGTTTGTATTGAATTAATATTTTATGCAGGTTCTGAAACAGAGAGTATGTGTATTCAATAAATAATTACTTAATTTAGGTTAAAATTTCACAAAATGAATCAGATCAAACAATACTTCCACCAGTTAAAGGTACAGGTTACCATTAACTTCAGATCATTCCAAATATGATGTATTACAATGCACATTATGAATATTATAACGCATTATACCCTTTAACAAGGCATCGTACATCAAGTTTTTAAGTAGAGTCATCAATATTTATTTTATAAATTAAAAAAGAAAGCCTTGTAATTCTAGGACAACATGAAGGTGAGTTAACTTTTAGGTGAAATATCCCTTTAACTATTTAACCTGTAGGCTCTAACTGTATTAATTTAGAATTAAAAGGGTTTGATGTTGGAACAGTGGCCTAGTGGCTAATGCATAAGATCTGACAACATAATATAATCTATGGTGCTTATATCAAGCAAGTTTGAATCTAGCTTTTCCAACCCTCTAGTTATTATTTCCTATTCCATCTCCTTGCCCTTTCTAAAAAAAAAGGCCCTAATATGTAGTATTTTGAATTTTACAGCAAAGATTCTACCAATGATCAACTATAAAAAATAGATATTTTGAATAATGACACAATCTGAATGCGCCTGAGCACTGAAGTATTACAGGAACACCTTGGTTAAATCAGTGCCTCGATGAAAAAAAAAAAAAAAAAGTCCTCAGAACCTGTGCGCATGTACAGTATGTGTTCCTTTTCAGTCTTCCTCAACGGCCCATAAAAGAGTAACTGAGCTGCGGGAGTAGTTTCATTTAGTAGCACGAAAAATAAAACATCTATCTATAGGTATACAGAAACCCCCATGGATTTCCAATTGCCAGGATGGGGAAAACAGCTGAGAGTGTGGGAAGTGAAAGAGCGGGTGCAGAGGAGCGAAGTGTGTTTTATTATTGAGTTAATAACTCATTTTTACATTACGCAGTTGCGAGCTAGCAAATAAATAATGGATCACAGCTTTCACCATACCATGCCAGGCTCTTTAAAGTTAACATATGGTCTTTAAAATTGACTGCGTCTTGTACGAAGGATTGAAAGTGCTTGTAGTCTTGACAGATTTATACCATCAAAAAGCTAAGGAGGAATGGGATTATTTTTCAGGCTCTTCTCGGAGTACATTGTTATTTTTCTAGAGTGAGTTATTAGCATTTTTATCTAGGAGACTACAGAGAGCGTTAATTCTATCAGCTCTGACAGGAACATGAGCTAGCGAAAAGAAACCCGCTCAGCTCAGAGAGGGGACCTGAGACCCTTCTCTAATGCCATTTTCTCCCCTCTCAGATCACCTAGCATTAATATTCTTCCACAAAATAATCCTATCCAGGCTGAACACGACAGAAGAACACAATTTTGGCTCAGCAATCTTATCTTTTTATACTTCTAATTTAAGAATAACATTAATATTTATATATGTCATTATACCGAGGTCTTACGTGGTAACAATGCCATCATGTTTTTATCCTTTGAGCACATTTCTGACACTTAAAAGCCATCAAAGATGAATCAAGTTGTAACTAAAGCTCTGAAACGACACAAAAGGCCTGAAAGCATTAAGCTAGCTTTAGTCCAGCTTTAGTGGATACTTTCTTAAAACCTTTTCCCCCACTCTGCTGTGATAAAGAAATTAGTGGGTGTTGGAAAACATTGGGACCCATCACCTTTTTTCAGGGGTCAGCGTTTAGGCTGCTTGTCAAACTTTTTCCCACTCAAGCAGGAATAGCCTCTGGCCATATCAATCATCTTTATTAACATGACTTAAAAACCTTTGTTAGCTGACTCCTTTCCACCGGTTCTCCTTTTAGCTCCTGCTCCAATCACGATTTCATGGAGAGGTAAACAGGGCCAATTGGCTGGCTGTGTGGGCGGGTCGAGAATGCTTTTAACCTGCAGCATCTGCTGAAGTCCTGCTGTTTGCTCAGTGTGAAGTGGGCACCTTGTTTCAAGTGAATGTGATAGGGGGGCATTTTTGCCTTTATTGGCACATAATGGGACGGAAATGTGCTTGTTTTAAGCATTGCGCTTAGGTAGCTTTCTTTGGAGTGATTAAGGATCAGCACCTGGCTAAAAGAGAGCTTTAAATGATGAGGATTTTGTGATTATGTCTCACAGAGTCAGGTGTTGGGTGAAGACTGAGGTCGGTACCTTCTTGTTGAGGGCGACTCCATCCTCACAGTCGAGAACGGCGCAGTCCACATCCAGAGAAGTCAGTTTCCGCAGTTTTCTTTCGTCGTTGCCGGGAACATACAGCACGGCGCGGCGTGGTATGTACTTCAGAGAGGTGCCAGGAGTATGGTGGGAACGCTGGCTGGACTGACAACAGGGAACAGCCGATAAAAGTAGGCGACTTATCCCCCTGAGAAAATGGAAACATTTATGATGAATATTATAATATAGGTCAATGACATTTTCAGTCCCACATTAACTTACATTAAACATACAATTCATACATGCACAAAAAAGTCTAATTAAAAGAAAGACAATCTTGGGGGAAAAAAATATTTTTGTATGATGTTGCATTTCGTAAAAAAAAAAAAATTACATGTTGCAACTGTATTAAAAAAAAACAACAACAGGAAATTATATAATTCAGAGGCCACCTGCAGACCCTCATGACCATGTGCCAAGGTCAGTAAGCATCTTAAAATATAAGTCCATTTTTTTTTTGTCTTATGATAAGGCAATATTAGTTCAGTTTTAAAATCATTTGGTGATAATGCACAAACCCAATTACATTATTGAATAAATAACTCATGATAAAAAAGGTACACTTTATTTTGTCCATAATACAGATTACCTAGTAAGTACCTACTTAGTAGGTTACATATTACCTTATTAGAAAAAAAACAAAACAACAACACTTTTGTAATGAATAGCATTGCATGTATTTCAGTAGTAAGGCCAGTCATTACTTTTTGCTTGATATTTAAACCAAATGACAGTTTAGAGTCAGCAAATCTAAATCTTTCTTGAAAACTGCATTTCAAAACCAACGTGATTACAAAGAGTACGATTTCTAAAAACACGTTTTATCATGTGTTCTAAACCAAAATACTTGTGAAGTGCTGGTTTTTAGAGATCTGTTGTAGCCATTCATTTGCTTGCTGATCTGCCTTTATGCCTACACACATGCAACAAACCTCTGGCTAATCTCAAGTACTTAGCCTGAACTTCAATTTCCCTTCCAAATCTTTACAAACTGAAGAAACAAGGTTTGTTTTCCTTTCAGTCCTCTAATGGATAAGCACTGCTGACCTGAGGCTGTTATCTCCGACAACATCAGAGCAAACGCTTCTTCTCTAATGCTAATTCACAATGGCTTAGCAAGCACAGCTGAATAAATCTATTTAGGGCCAAGCCAGTATGATGTGAAAGAGACTTTGGAGAGATTACATACCCCAACACAACAAACTTAAGACAAGACCACAAATCTGTCTGGCAAATGAGTTCTAGAAGCTGTCAGATTTCTGTTCCCCTGTGTCAGGGCTAATAGAGGTGTGCGTTTATGCCTTAATTTCCGCATTTTATCACACACTAATAAGCACTGTTATGGCTCAGACACGTTTTAATTGTTTTTTTCGGTATGTCAGGGTGTTCAAACAATTAGAGTTAATAAATGCGCCAAATAATTGGTATCACATACAACTAATTACAGCCGGGAACAGTCTTCGCCTGTCGGTTCCTTGCGATTGCACATGAAGGGACCGTATTAGTTGACTGTATTCCTTTCCGCCCCGACAAAAAGAAGGGGGTAGCACAGTGCTTAAAGGGGGGAGTGAAGGGGTGAAGTATTCTCTTTTGCTCTTTGTTGTCAAAAGAAGCTAAAGTCACTTCAATAGCCACTTAATCCAATCCTTCACGCTTACAATTGCCCTCAAGAACCAAGCAAGCATATTCTCGACTGAGATGATGCAGCTATACCAGGCAATTAAAAGCAATTCAGGTAGTTATGGCTGCGAGCACTTTGCGGGCCCAAGTACACAGAGTCTCGGCAGGGATCCACAATACTATAGAGTTCGGATTTGGTCAGTGGCACTAGCTCAACAAGGGGAAGGAGGAGGAGGAGATATGCAAAACCACACTCAATGCAGACAGAGAGAGAGGGGAGGAACTTGCTATTACTCAAGACCCCCAAACCTTACAGTGCCCGGATTGGCAATAAAGAATACAAACAGCGAAATTGGATAGAACAATCGCAGAGGAGGCTGAGGGCATTACGCATGTACGTGTGCAGGGGGTTGGCGAAGAAATGGGTACGGCAAAAGGGGGAGGGAGGATCCAAATTAAATCTTCTACATTCAATGCATACTGCTGCAGGGTGAAAATGTTAAAAAGCCATTTTAAGTGAGCACTTGAAAAAGAAATAAATTATCTTGTAAGTAGGAGGCTTACAAAATGATGGCACTCGTAATTAAAGAATAGATTTCATAAAGGAGCAGGGAAAAAAAATTAAAAACCTCCATGGGGGAAGAGAGGGGTTTCCTTGATGGATCTTTATCAGAGAAAGAAAGAGCGGGAGCAGATCGCTTGACGGAGGTACAAGGGGTCTAATAGAGAAACGCCATTCAGCGCTGCTTTCCCTCTATGCTTTTTTAAACACAGTAGGGGTTTCACTTTGCTGCAACCTAGCTGCCACGGGGAAAGAGAGGAGTTTGCTTTGTTTAGTTGTTACTCTCTCTTTTATGTTTGAAGGAGATAGAGGAGGGAAAGACAAGTCGCTAAATTCAGGAAAGGTTTTTTTGGTGTGCTCTGAGGGTGGCGTTTTGAAAAGCAAGTGGCTGGCCTCTCACACGAGAAAGCGTGATGATGTGTGTGCAGCAGGGGAGGACGCTGGCTGTGTGTTCATGGGCTGTAGACATGCACACGTCCGTGTCATGGTCATATTAACACATGCATAACCATCAGGCTTCTAATAAAAGATTTCATACGAGCTGCATGACAATACACACCCAAATAGATGATCATGACTGAAGAACAAGTGTGTATCTCATGGTCTCATTCCTCTTATCGATGTTAGAGGAAAAAATAAAAAGTTGGTCACGCTTTATTTTAACATGTCCTTGTTACAGTACAACCTTAAGTACTGAGTAATATTAATTAATTACATGTACTCATATGGTTATGGATAGAAGTAGGGTTTGGCTTAGGGCTACTTAATTATAATTAATTATAAAGTAATTATAGTAATAATAATAATAATAGTAATAATAATAATAATAATGATAATAATAAGTACATGTAATGTATTACAAACCCGTATGACTGACTGACTTCAATGAAACACAAAAGATGTTTTTTAAAAATGTGGTATTGTTAATCTATACTATGAAATTAAATGGTTTTGGTTTAGCATAAGAACGTATGTAACACAGGTTTGGAATAACACAAATGAGTAAAATGCATCATTTTTTTATGGATTTTAATTAGAAAAAAATAGATGAATTTCTAGACAATTTTGCTCTGTGATTTGTGGTTTAAAAAATATATAAAAATATATAAAAGCGCAAAAAATCTACATTTCTTGTTTTGGGTTTTAGAGATGACTTCCCATGTTCATTTTCTCTTTTTAAATATATAATCATGGTACAAATACAAAAGTGAAGAAATGGGTTTTTATCATAAATTAGGTAACAACAGACATAGAAAGCCCTATTTAAATTGGTTAGGTCAGTGGTTTCGAAGTCCACTTAGCACATTTCAAATTCATTTCATTTTAAGGGGTCTTTATTCAGCACAGAGTATTATAATTCATTCTGACTTGGGAATTTAATTCTCAGGTGGAGGAACTGATTGACAGAGACCAACTAAAGAAAAAAAAATTATAAAATAAATGCATTAATCGAATGAGGTTCGTATTCACACAGACACTCTGAAACACATCACACAAAGAAATTACATCTTGTCTAAAATGAAAATAAAATGAAAACTAAAGGTTTTTCCTCAGTACAATCCAGTGTACTGATGCTATATAATAGCAATGCAAACACTGCATTTGTAATTAGTATTAGCTTATGCAGCAGTTGCAATGTTGGCTTACTTAGCAATGAAAGTCATAAAATTTTGTGGCATACCACTCTCACATTATAAACCAACCGGAATCCTGTTTAACAATGGCTAATGAGATTTTTATACCAACTTTCAACATACTAATTCATTCACGAAAGTCACTGCAGGAAAATGAGCTTATCTCCCAGTGATTTATTTGATTACATGATTTGCCCACTTCTCATTTGGATCTGCGCTTAGCTAAGAAAACCCTGAAATTAATACGTGCAAGAGTAACTCAAGTGGCCAATATTAAGTGTACAATAATTCACATAAAAAGCAACACAGACCATGGGCAATAAAAACAAGAAGCAATAAATGTTATTACGGCACTACGGCAGCTCTGGAACCATTTGGAGAGGGCCGGCCTTCCCAGCCAGATCCGTACAGAGCTTCCGAGATACGCAATCTGGACCGTTTTATTGTTACATCTGTCCAGCATTTTTCCCTGTCATTAAACTATGATATACATTTTATAAGTTCAGCAATCCCTGATGTAGACAACATTTCTGCAGTCCTCACTTTTCTGGACTTGAAAGTCTAAGATAACAGGGTGGTTAGCTTAGCAGTTAGTGGATTTACTGGTGAGAGTTCTGAGGTTTTCTGCTCTTTGCTGCTTTTATATGCTTCTAGACAGGCCTGGTCCTCATTAAATGTAAGTCTGGCTTCCCTATATAAGAGGACCAAGAGAGAACACAAAAACCTCTGGTGGTTTCGTTGGACATTGATTCTGCTCAGCTGTGGCTCCATTACTGTCCTACCAAACTGCAGTGTTGAAATGTTGATCATTAGCATTTCTCAGATGTTCTTATTTAATCTCAGATGTTTCTTTTCCCTATTCTGGACTTGAGATTAGACCCCCAAGTAGGGGGTCTGAGAACGTATGGGGTCGTATACCATCACTTTCAAAATGCCAGCTTACCAGGAGACATGATGGGAAGATTTACTGCGTGACTTTAACACTGACATTAGTAGCTATTATATTTTTCATAATGATACTGTAAGCTAGCCACACAAACTAAGAATGCACTCGTTTAACCGCCCACTGTGTTCGCTCTGGCTAAAAACATGTTCGTGACATTTTAAATAATAAGTGCACCAGTCCTATGATGCAACTTGCATCTGCATTTTATGATAAAACAAAAAGACCAACATTTCATCTTAACTTGCGCTGACAAAACAACCAATAGGCCAAATCTTCTTTAAAACCCCACTTTAAAGGGGCTGTGAAATCAAATGATGGCAACAAAAATAAAACAGCCTTTTAGACAACGCTGTAAAAAACATAACAGTCATTTTCAGACAAAATAAACAAAGATTTCTCTTCTGTTTTGTCCATTTCCTACAGCATCAAATTTCAGCCTTTGAACTCCTGTGTTTCATGTATTCATAAACAGCCCTGGACACGGCACCATGGATAAATATGTTGTCCAATTTAACCCCCCTTCCCCATCACATATAAGCACTGTCAACCGTAGCTCTTTCAATATGCAGATTTCACAATTATTTCCAGCGTCTGGCAGCAACAGCAGTAGCTGTGTCTAAAATGCACAAAATTAAAGATTTGTGTTTCTACTCTGCGATAATCAGCATCTTTTTAATATGCAAATAATTTCCAGGAACTGTCGTGTTTGGGCTTTTAAATTAAATTTAGGAATGGGGTGGGAGGGAGCGGATGAAACAGAAGGTTAAAAAAAAAAAAAAAAACAAACAACAAAAACAAATCAATGCCGTGATGCATAAACATGAAATAAGTTCGGAAGACGGTGGAGAAATAAACGGTCAAGGAGTCATCAATATTTATCCCATTTCCAGGCCTTGTCTTGCCCTCCCACCTCCTCCTGGCACCAGGCTAAAACAATCCCAATAAAAGCTGCTTCTCAGCATGGGATCAGCCTTGTTTTCCAGTCAGAAGACACAAGGTGCCGGTGCAAAAATATGTGGCCAAATTAACTGTGGGGCACTGATGATAGTCAGAGAGGCAAACTGAAACTTTCCTCTCTTTTGCCACCTTACCTCCCTCCTTCCCTTCCGTTCCAATCCCTCTCTGGGTTGACAGACACATCTGATCCTTTCGTAACAGGATCAGCTGGTGGCTGGTGACCTTGGCAACAGTATCCCAGAAGTTGCATGTTCTCTGCTTCTTCATCGTTCCCCTTGCCGCTGTCTCATTAGAGTGGATTTTACGCCCTAATCTGCACAATGAGGGTGAAGTCATAGCAGTTATGTGCACTGGCCTACGCATCTACCTGTAATCCTTGTGGAAAAGGGTTGCTCGCTCCCTCTCTCTTTCGCAAAGCTGCACACACACAATGGCTGACAAACCGCAAACTCTAAGCTCTAATTCTTCTTCACACAAAGGCTCAGACTACAGACGGCTCAGCTGTCAAGCATCAGAGCGTTTTTGTTTCCCGAACCAAAGACTCATGACTGCCTGCCTTCAACACGAGGAACGTCTATATCCAATTCATCACACCAAAGCAAAATAATAACGGTGACCTGTTGTCGAAAGTTACCGGGCCCCGAAAGAACTTCTGCAGATGTGTGCGCTAATAGCCGTCATAAAAGCGAAAGTTTCAATTCGTGCCAATGCGAGAAACCAACCGTTCAGTTCGATTGTTATCCACAGCAGGAACGACACTGCAAATTTTCCCATTAATTTTTCTTTAGAAATAATTGAGAAGGGTCCATCAAAAGGAGGGAGCAAGCGATGGGTGTGGGGAGGGCAACGGGGTTAGCTTTTAACTTAGCATTTTTATTGACTCCGGGAAAACAAAATAAGGGATCCTACTAAGAGTGTGCACTCGGCAATAGCCATTCAGGCCTTTGGAGCTCCATTGTAGCACTTTGAAGGGTTTGAAAGGAAACCCCACTGGTGAAAATCCAGTGGAACATCTCCACAACAGAGCACAACTGTTCCCTTCGGCTTGAATGGGAGGGACATAAAAGGGGAGATGGACTTCTGAGGTACAGCCAGAAACAAAGGCAACAAAAGTGCTGATCATGAGGGAAAGACACAACTCGTTGCGGCAGAGGGGCATGGAGAAAAGGAGCCTTAGACAATGGCACTCACGGCCAAGTGACACACTGAAGAACCCGAAAAATCTACACAAGAAGTGCTTCCCTCCCCACTTCACAAAAAAACCCACAAGGAACTGCTGGACGGCTGAGGGGCCAGATTGTCCCAGAGGGGAAAAGGACGAGCGATAGAAACAACGCCAGACTGACAGCAAAGTATAGCCAGAAAAGTGAAGAAAACAGCAACAGTCAGAGAATCTGACAGGAGGAGATGCAAAAAGATAGGGGGCTTGTTTTATTTAGGGAAAGACAGGAATATTCAGGAAGAAAGCGACAGAATAAGAGGAAGGAAGTCGCTCCTGTCTCTCTAGTCACTTTAAAGGGTGAAGCTCAATCTCTGATGCATTCCCACAGTGTGAGCTCTGCCACAGCGCCACTATTCCTGACGCTCCACTCTGTTCTTTTCCAGGACTTTTGAAGTGCCTCTTTGTGCATCAACACAATTAGCTTTTAACCCCCGGAGAAACATTCATCCCCACCCACTCGCCTATTCAACATGTGGATGACTCTTAAAGAGCTGATCGCCTTCATCTCGTCCTGATAAAAAGGCCCTCGTGACTCCACACATAAATAAATAAGTCTCATCTATAATTATCATGCCCTCCACTAACATTTCCCCTGCTTATTCCCGACACTTTGTTGGAACAGAAAAGATTCTTTTACCAGAACCAGCGTGCGTTGTCCATTTTAATGGGTGGCAGGGCTTCATTTACAGTTAAATCGTGTCACCTCCAAGACTGAGAGCATCTGAACACAAGCCGGCGAGGAGGAGAGGGGGGAGTGATTTGTTTGACATGTTTTTATAAAATCTCTCCAAACGATGGCCGCCTCCCCTTCGCACCGGGTCATTTGCATGCTCTAAAGCACAGCCCCAGCCTGAAAGATTAACGCTGATATGCATACACAAAGAACAAATTTTGAGATATGCATAGCATGGTTTGAAACGTTCTGCACGTGCCTGTCCTTAGAACTTGTGATATGCAAATAAATCTACTTTATTTGAAACTTGCTAAGAAACACAGAGTGATGATTAACCTAAAAATCAACATTCTGTCATCATTTACTCACCCTCATGCCAGTCAAATATCTGCACCACTTTCATAAAAAGATATTTTGAAACATGTCACAATGTCCTGGTCAATTAATACAAAAACAGAGGCCCAAACCAGAAAAGTCCAAGCGATGTTTTCCTGCCAGTTTTATCATCTAATCATTGAGAAAAGTACAGCAACAAGCTCTTTGATTTTTGTGATTAGAGTTTTGCTTAAAAACTACCAACCTAATCATAAGCCTTGCCTTAGCAAGCATCAGTAATTAGAAAATAAATGTAAAAAAAAAACAAAAAAGAGGAAAAATCCTAATAAGAGCTACCATTTCCCACCGGCTCTCGATGACAGACAACATCCCAACTTGCACATTTCCAGTCAAAAGGTCCTGGCAATGGAGGCACGTACTGCCCCGCGCAAACCAAGAGAAGCCTACTTTTAACCCACGACTCTTTCTTTTCCTTTCACTTTAGCTGATTAATGGATCAACGCTGTAATTGATTAGTGGCAAGGTGTGAATTTAACCAGAGTTCAGCAGCAATAATGGTCTCCTGACAATAGCAGTCGGCGTAAAATGTAAAATGATAGCCTGCAGCCTGATGGCCATCAAAGGAGAGCAGCCCACATAAAGAGGCCGGCTATTCTCTGGAGCACTGAATTTCTTTGGGCTCTTTTCTCTTGGTAATGCTGTCAGTTTAACTGACAGGAACCATTATGGACGGTGCTTGTCAGCTCACCTTCATAAAACAAGCTGTAAAACAGCAAATAACAGGCTTATATGGCTTCATTATCTGAGGCACTCTAAATCACAGTGGAGGCGCTGGATTCTCGTGTGTGTGGGTGCGTGTACCATCCCTTCAGTTCAACCCTCAACTGAGAGGGCAGACAGGGCGTTTTCAGAGAGTAAAAAGAGGGAGAGAGAAGTTGAGCGGGTCAGTCTCTTCTCCAAGCGCTAATAAACCTCATGCTTTTCATCAGCTACAGCGGTGAGAGAAGCCCCTCGCCATGTTCACCAATCATTATCCAACACTTTATTAATTAGTCCACATCCACTCGCCTATAGTTCCAAACCGATGTGATCAGGGGCATCCAATGTTAAGATAAAATGTCCTCACAGTGGGACACAACTTAAGTGGAGAGGAAAAGAACAAGGAGAGAGAGACGGAGAGAGAGAAAAAAGAGAGAGAGAGAGAGAGAGAGAGACAAAGAGAGAAAGAGAAAACATTGTGATAATAAAAGTACTGCCCCAGTGAAATTATTTAAGAGGTAACGTGACAGAACGGGGTGGTCGAGGCACAGATGGAGACTGCATCTGGGAGTAGAAACCTTTTGCCACTGCAGCACGCTTGACGAGCAATAGGTTTTATTTATTTCATGCAAATAGATCCAGGCCTTTCACTAACCTGACAGCGGGGGCTGCGAGGTGTCGGGCTGTTTGAGGCGCTGAGCGTCTCTGACTGCTCGCTGAGGTGCTGCAGGGAAATACTGCGTGATAGGTAGAGGCAAGGCTGTCATGATATCAGATTTTCACTACATGATTATCACGGCCAAAAGAATTTATCTATTCTAAATTCTCTTGTGAAGCAGTTTAAGGTGTTATTGAAAATCTGTTTTGATAAACGTGGAATTGGTATTAAGAAGTTTTTAGCTGTACAGCTTTAATGAATCATTCCTTTTTTAAATTCATTCATTTTTTACAAGCATACATTCATCCTCTTCCTTCATAGTTATTTCTTTCTTGATTCATTCACTTATTGGCCCTAATACAAAACATACATTTTAAACAAAATGATAAACAGATCTGAGATAAACAGAAAATAATTGGATGGAGTGAGCCTGAGACATAGAAGTGTAGTAATTGTTTGGCAAACAGTGTGATTTGAGCGGTGTGGTTGGAATTGTTCTAGAAACAACAGTGAGTGGAGGACAGAGAAAGAGAGAGGAGGAACAAGAGATCAGTGTGACTGTCTCTTTAAACAAGGGGAGGGCTAGAGAGAGACTGTCACAGGTTGAGAGGGCTGACTGATTAGCGTTTGTTTTAAACAGCAGTGCTAAGATTGACGAGTCGCTGCCAGAAGCTCTGCGTGCCTGACACTCTTTTCTCACTCCCACACACTCAAATGAACTACAAAAGACATAAGATGACATACATGACTAAGATGACCAAAAATAACTATGAAAAGTGACATTTTTAAATCTTATTCGGAAAATGTGAGCACAAGACTCACCATCGCGACGCAAAGCCATTGTTAATGGTTTCCATGTTTTTTGTTTGAGATGCTTATTAGATTGTTTTAAGGTTGCTAGATGATTATTTTCCTTAAACCAAATAAACAAATAATCACATCCTTGGTGTGGTGAAAATTACAAACTACATTAGTGGGTAGAAGATTTGAATGTAAGCTTATTTTACAGCTAAAAAAAAAAAGAAAGTACAACTTATATAGCCTAAATATGGGTAGTATGAGTGAAATTCGGAAGAACTACATCTACCACGTTGCTATTATAATGTGACCGATCATTAACCTTTATGTCACAGATATTTACAAATCCTCTCCAGTGGCATTATGATGTAGTAGTGTCCACCAATCAAATGCACACTTCAGAATCTCAGCGGAGAGAATAGGTCTGGGCATTTTTCGTTAAAATACTATAATTTCGAACATTCTGCTAGTAATGAAGTGCTCAATTTTAGACATACCTTCTGTCAGTATCTATGATGTTCCAGATTCTAGATATAACTCGATTCACTCTTTCAATAAAAGTCTTATTTTCATAAATTATGCATCAAAATTTTAGCAAAAAATATTTAGCCAATTTTTTTTAAATATTGGAGCCCATAAACGATGTTACACCACAAATCACTGTAACCACAATTTGTAATTATGCAAATTTCAGCAAAAACATTGAGAGTTTACTGCTTAAAAACATTAATACAACTTTATTAATACAACTTAAATTTATCACCTAAGAATATGATTTCATTTTCAGTAAAAAATAATGCATCAGCTACTTTTAGAAAAGTAACACTTCCCTATAACTGTTCAAGTACTCATGTCCTCCCCAAAAAGCTTCAAGCCAAGTTATACTCCATTCACTAACCCAGAGCGCGTTATGAATATGCAGGTGTGTGCATTTAAGCATGCCACACGCACCCACACACTCTTGCATGCACCCGCGCACATACACAGGTGGCTCAACAAATCTAACCTATATATGCCATGTGAAAGGAAGCAAAGACACACACACACACACACACACTCACTCAGTCCCAGACAGGCGTTGCTTTGTCATACCTCTACTCTCAACAGGCCCTGCCGTCTCCACGCCACGCTCAACTCTTCTGGCTGCACTCCAAAGCACCTCAAACGCATGCCTCGCTCAGTCCCTCCGCCATATGGACAGATCTGAGCCCTTTGTAGTCATCTCTCTATGGAGGGCCTACCTGACTAAAGCCCAGCGGACTGCGACCTGCAGGGATGAGCACGCTGGCGCCAGAGATTGGCTCTTAAACACGGCGTAACACTTGCCATCTGACTGCCGTAACAATCTGCACCCTTCACACACACATTTATACACCAGACAGACATATCATGACTTCTGCAGAATAGAAACAATAGAAATAGTTTCTTTACCCTATTTTCTTTTACATATTTGTTTAAACTTAACATATTTGTTTAATATAGGCTATATACTCTATATAGGCTACAAAGCTCCATAAAAGTACCACAAATGTAGCCAATGCAATTCATACACCAGAAGATTCTATGTCCGCTACTAGTTGAGGAAAACTTGAAATTGTGAATCACATTTAACCTCACTATAATGGTTATACGACTTCAAACCTTAGCGTTAAACCTTGATGTGCCAGGTTTAGAACATCAATATGCACAAAAGTTATTTAGGAGAGCTTTAGTTCTTGAGCAAATAGTATCATTAAATTCAAACAATTCCTCACATTAATTTATCCTATGGCTTAAGAAGATATAGAATACAGCACACACATTTTCAGTTCACTGAAAGGACAAGAGCATAAAGACTTTTTCTATATTTCCTATTTTTGTTCCACAGAAGATAGAAAGTCATACACTTTTGGAAGGACATGAAGGTGAGTCAATGATGACCATTTTTATTTTTGGAAGACTATTCCTTTAACTATTACATTAAGATGTCAGGATGCTTACGCAATGACTGTGGGGCACAGCCCATAGCACTGTGCGTGTGTGTGTGTGTGTGCATGTGCGTGTGTGTGTGAGTGTGTGTAGGGGAAAGATGGATGGTCTAGCTGCACCACAGGTGGCTGAGGCCCAGCGCAGGGAGGATACGGGTCAGAAAGACTCTGTCTCCAGCTTTGTGGATACGAAGGCAGCCCATGTGTCTCTTTGAACAGAACAACTGAACACAGAACAAATAGTGAGAATTCACAGACAGAGAAAGACCCAGGTAAGATCTTCCCATACCACCCATCTGTCCAGTAGACTGAAGCTGTTGCGTTTTGTACTCGCTCAAAAATAGAACTAGAATGACTAGAATAAATTCAGTTAATATCAGAGATGGAATATGAAACACATTGATTTTTATGTATATTATAATACTGACATTCTGCCCTATTACAGTATATTTCACATATCAATTAATGCCAATTATCAAACATTTAATGTGTGTCATTGCTTCAAACTGAATAAAAAAAACATGTTCCATGTTGTTTTTAAGAAATTTATATGCAAATTTAAATAAGCAAAATTCAAAGAGCTAATGGCTGTAGTTTTTTTTCTGGTATAAGTGCTGGATTCAATATTAGCCTTTTTAAAAACTACCGTATCTAAAATATAATATGTGGAATTAGCCACCCCTACTATAAAAGTGTTTATTCTGTCTATTTAATCCCAATCACTTGCTCTAAAGCTGCCCAACACAAGCCTGATTAGTTTACCTCGCCCTCAAGTGGCAGGTCCTGGCACTGCATGCGTTTCTGCAGCATCTTCGCGTGTGCTTTTGAAAACTTGGTAAATCGTGACTGGTTTTGGTTAGGCTAATCTACCAAGAATGACTGACAAATTAAAAGAAAAATGATATGTGCTCATGTAAAGGAAATGTTTCACATTTCCCAGGGCACAAATTACCCTGATAAACTCGCACATGCTTGAGTTGGTGGTTAGACACGGAACAAATGAGAGGTGCCTCTTTCACGGGTATCCCCCTCTCCTCTAAAACACCCCGAACTCAGAAAAGACACAGAAACGGGCACTGCCATTACTTAACAAAGAGGCTGTGACACTCATGCTGACCCTGGGTCAGTGAAACCTGTCATGAACCGTGTGCATTTACAGCACTATTAGACATTTAAGCAGGATTCAGACTCTGTCAGGCATGAATGTTTCCACCAGACCTGCACTAATAGCATCTAAACAGCTAATATCAACAGGACAGCCATTCAAATGCCGCACGCATGACTGACGTTTAGCTAGAGCTCTGTATCTAGCAAGATACCAGCACAAATGTGTAAGTGCTACCAGTGATGCACCTTATATTAATCGGACGAAATGGAATAAAAACATTAATTTCTTCCTTTCTGTGTGGTTCTTGGAGCGTTCATACAAAAATCTGTGTTTGACGCTGTTGTGGTCAGTGCATGTACGTGTATGTGACCCAGAAGCCTATGTGACTGGACACCCCCTACCCGCACCCTCCCTTTCGGCCCAGTCCAGATCCTTTAATTAATACTGGCTTAGACCCGATTGCTTCTGACACTACAGGGAGTTTCCTGAAGCCCAACCTACTTTTGCTCCACAACACAGTGACCAAATCCACTGAGGCCGCCCACCTCCACTCACACATAAGACCTTGTGAGGACAGTAATTAAAATGCAGCCATATTCTAGTTAAGAATTCACTCAAATAACAGGCTTTGGTCCTCGTGGTCCATCTCAAGCAGCCAAAATAACGAGGTTCTGGCTCTTAACGATGCTCGGCTTGTTCCTAAATAGTGTTACCCAACAATCAAATAACAAACCCCACAGATCAGACTACGGGGCCTGAATTGCGGTCTGTGGTGATAACGCACAGCTGAAAACTTCATTTCCTCTATTATTTAATTAACTTGCACCAGTAGAAGCTAATTCAGATAACCAATGTTTATCGCTGACACATTTTCACCCAGCACAGAGCGAAAGGAGGAATAAGTTCCAAAACCACGATACGGCACAGAACGTGGGGTTAGGAAACATACCCTGTTGTAAATCGCTCCGACAGATCTAACGGCATGCTAAGTATATTACATCAGGCGGCTCCGGGAACATTCATTACGAGCATTGTAACTTCTCAAAACCGGGGGCTTATTTAAATGCATTTACGATACAAAATTTCAGCTCAAAATGCTAAACAGACGTGCCGCTGTGCATTTCTCGAAAGTAAATACCGGGTTTCGTTTAATTAGTGTGACAGCGGAAACATGACTGAAGGCTACGGCTATAATCCAACATTCCAAACCACTGAATACAGTATTAACATACAGAATCTAAAGGAATCTGGAATACAAATGCGGAGCGGAGGGCAGCAGGGAATAAAAAGAGCGAACGTGGAAAGGCGGAGCGGAGGTGGGAGGGTGGAAAGGGCAGTGTGTTTGTTTTCTTGCCTCTGGCTAATGAATTTACTAAACTGCCAGGTGGATGCAAATGGCAGAGCAGGCGCCTCGACTCTGCAGACAGCAAACTTCACAGCATCTGTAGAAACACCGCAGTAAATCCAGAAGGCCTACATCAGTGTGTAAGCAAAGGGGGCAGGGGGGATAAACAACTTTTCATCCTAAGGAGAAAGGAATACAGTTAAACAACTCTTTTAAAGAGACGGTCAACAGATTAGCGCTAACACCAAACAGCTAAGTGGAGTTCCACAGACTGTCTTACTAAACGACAGTTCATCTTTTTCCATTCAACATCACCACCTCCACATTCATACAAATGAAATGATATTTCTCCTAAAGATCCAGTAATGTAATTTGCTACTTTTTGGTAGTAGTTTGTAGCTTCGCTAACAATCTTTTCCAAAGAGTGGCTCGACTCTTAGCTTTAAAAAGCTTGATGTTTTATGTCAGCTGTGTATCTATGAAACAGAGCTACTTCATTGTTAGTGGATTTTAGAAACAGGAAAAAGTGCTATATAAATTAGTAACTGTTACTTCTAGTTTAATTAGTTATCCCTTGTTCCTGGCAGTCAGTTCCTTCGCTGATAAGCTCGGCAAAATTAATTCTCACATCTCGCTGAATAAAATCTGGATAATCAGTATGATGAAGGGAGGGAGGGTGGGAGGTGGTGGTGGAAAGGGAGGAATGGAAGCTGTTGTGCTTGGCCATGGGCCGCATCCAACCACCACCCTTCCTTCCCCGCTCCACCTGGACAACATTTCTTCCACCTGATACACATCAATATGGAAAATACACGTCATGCATTTGGAGCAAGTGAAGAAAGCGTGGTGTCTTGGGATGAGAACGGACATTATAAATTAGTATTGGCTCCGGTGATTTTGCAAAGCCAGGAGCATCTTTTACTTCAACTGGAGTCTAGATTTTTAACCTCCAGCTGACATAACCGCTGACAGCACGGCTCATGACTCAGAGGAAATTATTTGAAAAGGTTCCATGTGATATTTCAGAAACTTTCCTGTACAGGCGGCATATCTGTGTGCTAATGATGGAAACTTCAGCACACTGACACCCAGGTCAGGCAGGATGGCACCAAACACATGCTATTTTGTTTGGATAATGTTGGCATTTCCAAAACAGCTCGCCTAAGAGTGGCGTCAATTGCTAACATTTATCTTCTTGTTTGTGCTTTGACAGAACTCCAAAAATAGACACAACTGCATGACTCTGGACATCACATACACAAATCAAATGTAAAAAGGTATACACTGCGGAGTTAAGAGTCCGATTATAACTGAGCCCCTACTACCGAGCGACTTTAATGAAGTCCGTCTGTGCCTCCTTAACCCGAGTTAAAGGAGGAGTAGCGAACTGGTTTCAATTTAGACTTGTAAGGGACAGAAGCTTTCCAAAATCCCAGGCCTCATGACTTCCTTCCGTGGATGTAGAGGAATGCCGTCTGGCTTTATGCACTGCTGTAAGACTACAATAAAGCTGGAGGAAAGGAGGCGAGTCAGGACCATGTTTTTACCCTTTCTATGCCCCACTATACCTTCATCTGTAAGAGCTACATAAGCCTGGGAAAAATCTAGCCAGGCATTGGGCCGAGAAAAAAAAATAAATAAATAAAATCTACACATAAAAATTTAAATAAACATATATAACTCTTATGATAAATAGAAGACAAGCATATGATTAAGATAATGGTTTACTAAAAAGTAATAATAATTGGTTTAATTCTGCTAAAACCTTTTTCAGTTCTAATCTCAAAGTGCAACCTAACTAAAATCCACTGAGGAAATAAGAAATACAAATAATAATAAAATAAAATAATTAAAATACAAACACATCTTAACAGATGCATGCTGGAGTAAAATTAACATGAACTAAACAGTGACCTGCCTACAAAAGAAGAAAAAAGCAAAATGTAAAAATCTTGCTTAAAGCAAGCTCTCCTGTATCAAACACACAGTGGTTAAAGCAGTCGAACAAGAAGTCCCTTTTCTGACCACGGCTGTATCCTGTATTTTCCAATTATCACCTTTTAAAGGCCAGCTGGGTGCATTCCAAACCATCAGGGGGCAATTCCATTTGCATTGCTCTGAGACAAAGTCATGCTCAAGTACGCTCGTAGTAAAGTTCATTACGAGTGGAGAGACACCATCATTGCTTTCATTATTTTGGGAACAGGTTTCCTCATTTTCTGATCCCGGGCCCACGTTATTGATCCAATCTTTCGCGCTCTCTCAGCTATGACACCAATCAGAATCTGCACAAAATCAGAGAGCACAATGCGAGCCACAGGGAAATACACTTCATTATGAAGGAGAAAATTGTCAGTAAGGATAAACTGGACAGTTTGTTTTTATCTCCATGTTATTTTGTCCTCTGCCCTTTAGTCTTTATTATTTCCATAAAAGCCTGTCTGGTCTGTATAAGGGATTTTATTTGTATTTTGTACTTTTCTACCAGCTTTTCTATTTCTGAGAATCATTAGTGCACTTCACTCTTTCTCTTTTATTAAAAAAAAAAAAAAAAAAAAAAGAACTTTAATTTAATTTGAAAAACTTAAAGACAGACCCCAGTTCACAAGGACCAATATAAAAATGCCATGTTTCATTTGGTCCGACAGCATTGTGGGTATTTTTACGGCTTATAGTACTGTGCCCTCGCGCATATGGCACTAAAGACTTTGGGACGGGGAGTGTAGCGGGGAAACAAAAGTCAACAGGGACACAAAAACAGCATCATGATGACTCTAGGTCAACATAATGGCGGATCAAACATGGTGCAACAAGATAAAGAAGTGAACAATGGGCACCCGTTCTCACTGGTGGAGATATATCTAAATCAGTAAGCTACTGTGTGAAAGGAATCGGGAAAACAGGGGGGGTAAAGTACAAAGGCCCGCGTTGAGCTTTCGCAGTGTCGTGGCCCCTGATCTGTCCAGACAGAGCAAAGGGGGCGAGGTGTGAAGGAGGAGAGAGACAAGGGCCTCTTGGGACATGCACCCACCTCCACACCAGCAGCCCCTTAATGTGCTGTGTCTAATGCGCCTATTTAGGTTTTGGGGTGCAACAGTGCACAGACTCAGGTTTTTGGGCGCCCTCGGGGCGAGGAGCATGGCTATCACCTATCCCAACAGCTGGGGCCCAAGAGGGTAAACAAAGGCCTGTAGGAAGTAGCGCATGGCTGCGGCTGGGTCTAAAAGGCATGGCGATGTGTCTGAGAGATGTTTACCGTGGTCTGACTACCAGCAGCATAAGAAATATTCCACACCCTGGAAAACCATCGCAAAACTCCCCAATAGGAAAACCAGAAATTCGAGAGAATCAAAAAGGCAAACCGCAACAGGTTTTCCCAGTAATTGTGAACACAAACAGTCCGTTCCAAACACAAGAAAGACCCCCAAATGTTATTTTGTTCCATTTCATATTTAGTGTCCAGTTGCCTTAATTTGCAATCTTGTGATGGGCTCATTGTCAAACGGACAGATCAAAGCCGTGCCAACTGGACTAAGGGGGGTTTGTGGGGACAAGCCAGCACCGGAATTAAAGGGAAAAGGCCTCAAAAGGCTGTTCCTCTAAAGGCTTTGGTGCCATTCCCAGGTCGTCACTTTCAAATGACCTGGTCTGTAATTCACACGTCTTCATAATCACGGCCCTTCGTGTCGACTGAATACAAATCCACACGGATCAGACAAATAAAAGGGCTTTGCTTTTTTTTTTAAAAGGCTGGCCGTGCCACCACCAATTTCAGCCTATCTGTTTGTTGGGCCGCTCGGGAAGGTTAAACCGTTTAGAGGACCTTTTCAGCTAAACAAACCGTTCCCCCTCAACCCTTTCAGACACAAGATAAGAAAAAAAATGCCGTGGGCAAATTCATGAGAGCCTGCTTTTGATTGTACGGAAGTTAACTACAAAAAAAGAGATTGTGTCATAAGTTCTTAGCTTCGGATAAACCAAACAATACCAGTCACAAGCGTTTTTTTCCTAAAATTAGTATTTCACATGCTGCAAAAAAAGCCACAAATGTACCAAGACACCCTCACCTGTTAGAGCGTTTAGCAGCTTGCGCAGATTCTGATAAAGAACTCTCTTCTGGGGACATTTGCAAAGGTGTTAAAATAATTCACTTTGGGCTCTCACGGAAGCAAAATCAGAGAATAATTAGCCTAGTTGTTTGTTGGCACATCAGCTATTAGGTGATAATTAGTTCAGAAGTGAAGCGTTTGAAGAGGCCTGATTGATCTATGTACTAGTTCCCAAATGAACCTCTATATTTCGTGTAACAATTAAGTCTTCACTTAGATATACATCTCAGTCACCAATAGTTAAATATTTTTGACCCAAAGCTCACCATTCAATAGGTAAAGAAATGAAAGCATTTTGAACAGTATGCACCACCCAAAACAGTAGATTTTAGTTGTTGTTTTTTTTTTTTTCACAAAAGCTTTGTAGACTTTTTCCCTTTACTGTGATGACTAAGTGCAAAAATGGAGTATGCAACATATGGATCCCATAAGGGGTGTCACAAATCACATACGGGTGTTGATTGATGAATATATTATGTGGCATTCACAATAACCCACATAGATATCTTCAGCTCCACCAATGAAAAGTTGTTAACATGCAAAAAATCTCTATTGGATTTTTACTAAGAAACTACATAGATTCCTTTCAAGTTAAATGATTACAAAGTGAAAAAACAGGGTAAAAATATTCTGGTTCACCAAATATAGACTTTCACCTCATACTACCTGCAAAAATAGGTTTTTGTGTGGTTTTATGGTGTAAACACTCAGAGTTAGATTTTTACATTTGCAAAAATAAAAACAAAACAGGCCACTCTCCAAAGAGTCAAATAAAAACAGACTTGGCACGCATTAACTAGAGTGTACAGAGTACTACTTAAAAAGCTATTAGTGCACAACACACATTCTCATTGACAACCTGGTTGTCCTTTAGGGTGCCTTCTTAAACATCTTAAATGCTTGAGGCTTCCCTGCTTTTTAAAGGAACTTATGACATGATAACACAGTTCAGAAAAAGTGCAGCCAAGAGTTGTTGTCCTCTTCCTGACCCATGCCGTCGAATGGTCAGGCAAAAGATTAAACAGACAACAAGGTCTGGAGAAAAAAAACACAGCTTATACGTCACGGTCACACCTCATCCCAGGGGTCAGCCTCAGGCCAGAGCGTGTTACAGTGCTACACGCGATACTGTATTGCAGCTTTCTCAGCACCTTAACAACACAATGATCCCGTGATTAAGAATGACATGAGCTAAGCCCTGTCTGACACAGTCATCACACCGTTACCATGACACCTCGCCGCTGACACCAGCTGTGTGCAACGGGAAACGGGTCTCCAGTCGCTTTAGTAATGTAAACATGCGGTTGCAACTAAACAAGCTGCAGTCTATGTAGACTGCGGTTAAATCTGAATGACATGCAAGAGTAACCAGTCATCAGTGGAAATTAAGACTTATTCTGCTTTGAGCTTGATCATCAGCATTTATACGGCGCAATGTTATAAAAGAAATAACATTATTTTGACTTGTAACCACTTAAGTTAGCGGGGCAATTAGCGTGGAAGCGAATGGTGCCGATTTGTAAATGTAGTGTAAATACTGCCAAGCACTCTAAAACAACTTTTCAAAAACAGAATAATTAATGTACTTGCAAGTTTTTCAAAATTTGCCCTGTTAATTTCCATTGCAAGTACTGCAATGTGAACGCGATTTTTGTTACAAGTCACAATTAATTTAATTAACAATCATGCTTTGAAATACTGCAGCTCTACATCACAAACGCTGCCGGTTGAGCTTGACTTGTATCCTGTACCCTGAATATTTTTTTAAGGATATGAGTAGGTCCCCGGTTTTAACCGCATCTGACGGGCAAGTCGTTCACCCCCCAGTTTATAGCCGAGACTGACCTCCTGTATTCCTGTAAATAAGTGACGTGGCTTTAACAGTGCCCAGATTCAGCCATGGGAAAAGGTTTCCAGCCTCATCAGTCCTTCTCATAACAAAAGAACCACATTTCACTGCACCTCTATGAACAAAGGGATTTGGCCGGTTCCCAATAAGGAACTAAACTGCTGAGAATGGGACACTACCTTCACAAGTGACCCTTAAACTTAGGGTAAACCTTGTGGCGTCACAACAAAGCTACACTGCACCTTTTCACATTACAAAAGTGCAGACAGCTTTTGACAGTTGCTCCCAGTTTCAAGGTAAGAAAAAAAAGTGCCATCATAAAGCGAGGTCTAGGAAACAGGATAAGCACTCCAGCCAAGACTATAAAATGCTCACTGGGAACTTGAAAGCCACGCAGGCAAAGTTGAGGGCTGCCATCTGGAAACAATAAACAAACAAAAACTAACCAAACAAATATTGCGTGTACTCAGGAGGCTCTAACTGTAACCGTACTGAAGGCAGCTGAGCCTGGAAACTAGCATCTTAAGGGGGTCAGTGATGCGGACAGACGCGTCCTACGAGCACAGATTTTTCTCTGGAGTGTGATGAGGTGTGGGGGGGGAGGGAGGATGGTCTTTGGCTCGGTCCAGTTCCTGTTTGTGGCAGGATCTTGGCCTTGTTCTAATGAGCTGCAGCACTAGCAGAGCAGCGTCGGCCCTTATTCCCAGTGATGTGAACAGGCGCCCATCACGCTCCCCATTAAGAGGCGTAAGTAAACGGTCTCGCTTGCCTGCGTGCTCCCACCTCCAAAGGCCGTACCGGTTCACTCCTCTGGGAATGGGACAGGATGCATGGAATGAGACTTTCAGGAGCAGGCGTTCTACATAAAGAGCATCCGGAAGGAGGGGTTAGAGTGGAGTAAAGTCTAGTTATGATATTTAATAATCAAAAGGCTTTCAAAGTACAAAAATCCTTTGCAAGCCTTAGGGAACTCTTATTATACTTAGCGTGACTATTAGCCAATTAGCTACTATATGCTGAATAGTTAAAATAAGAATAAATCAAGTATGCTGGTCAAATAAATAATTCTGTGGTATGATGGTTAGAGTAGTTCCATCCATAGTACTCATATTGCAAGCTGCACTTCGTCTTATAAACGCTCTCTGAAAATTGATTTTTTTTCATTTATTCCCTTTTAAACACACGCAGCTACACATTTTGTACCTGATCTCATGAATGTGCATATAAATTGTACGCAAAATAAAAGTGGTATAGAATTTGTCGTATAGATATGCAAAAAAATGGACTTTGGCGTGTAGGTTTAGGATTGTGGGGTACATGCGCATCATATGTACGTGAAAACTGCATATCATATGCACGCAAAAACTACATATTATATGCACACCAAACATGTGCACGTCATATATATATATATACACCAAAGTCCATTTGTGTGTATCAGTACCACGATTTTTATTTGGTGTACTATTTTCCTGAGACCACGCTGATATTTAAATTTTTTAGAGCGTCACTAATCTAAAAATGTTTCAATTTAAAAAAAACCTTAAAAATGATCCATCTGATATAAGGTGAACCTGACCCGCCTAATTATACAGGGTTTCCATCTAACAGGTGAAAAAGCTTTTTAAGCAACCCGCTGACTAGACAATTTTAAAGATACATAATTTTGCACATTTCTAGCTGTTAAAATTTTGTGTGTTTAATACAAGCGCTTGAGGTACATAGTTGCTGACGCTGGGACAAACTACTTTCTAGCCTAAAGGTGAAGCTAAAAGACACAAAAAGCATGAGAAGCAATAGGAAAGAGGAAGTAAGGCGTAATCATTGCAGGGGTGATATCCATAATTAGTAGGTTTTTTTCAAGTTTGTCGTGCTTCTAACACATGTCTGCCAAAAGCAGAGAGAACTGATTAACTCCCTCCAAAACCCAGATGTGTGAATACCTGAAAAAAAAAAACAGGTTCTGCCGAACCTTGAAAATCAAACTGGAGAGACTGTATTGCATTCACAGCAAAAAGTACTACTTTGCAAATTGAAACCGGCATGAGTAATTTTATTTAAAAAGCACTTTTTAGAAGTACTTTTTTTATTTGTAAAATAAAAACATGTTAAAGAAAGGGGTTTTCAATAAAAAAAATATATTACTCTGCTTTTTTAACCTACATAAACATTCAATTTAATCAATTGGAAAATTTGGAATACTGAATTTTGTCTATATACGTTTAAATTCATTTAAATTCACTTCTGGCAAAATAGCAACAACAGCTGCGTTACTTTCATATGATGAAACAGAGTTAAACAGAGATGATTCCCTAAGGAAAAAAGAGAGAAATTCACAGGCAGTAGCTTTGTTCTCCACAAAACACAAATCCAGAGCATTAAAAGCCTATTATGAAAAGAAAAGTCCAATAACCTAAATTTGACATTTAACAGTTACTATAAAAATTAACATTGAATCACTTATTCAAATCCATAAACATACTCCCACAGCAACATGAGCCAAATGCTCAATTTGCGATTGTAATAGTTCATCCAACGCAGTGGGAAAAGAGCCTTAAACCAATATGAAAATTACAAAAGCATTTATAGAAACAACTGGTGTTTTAAAAGTCCAAAGCACTTTGAAACACTGTGAGAGTATACGGCTTGCCCGGCTTGTAAATAGGCTACAGACACTATTCTAATATCAGAGCCATATAAGAACGGACAAGCAGGCAACATTCAGGATCCCCAGCGCCACCTATCTTCCAAAAAGCACTGTGCGCAGTGCTCAAACCTCCTGCTGCTTAGCCTGAACCACGACGTGCTCATTTCCAAAGCTAATGAGAAACGGTGGAACGTTGGCTGGCTTGGTGGAGCCTCACAGACACGGAGAGAAGGAGCACAGCCCAACCTCAGGGCTCCTATCTCCCCATTTCCATGCGCTGCACCATGGGAAATCTGCTCCTATTATTATTTCTCCTCTTATTGCTTATGTTCTTTTAATATTTCATTCAGTCATTAAAAAGGGATGGATATGATTTCATTGCACGCTTCATCGCCAGAGACTAATTTCACTGTAAGTGCTGTTTGCTCTGGCCTTTAAATTAGAACTTAAGATCCGTGTTTCTACATAAAATTAGCAGCCTCTAGTGATTTAGGAGGTAGAGAGACAGTAGATTTAGGAGAGGCAGAAGATTTACATTTTCAAATATATAAGCTGTGAATTTGAAAAAAAAAAAAGAAAGGAAAATTGTGGTTTTACAGTAGGACAAGACTAGGGTATAACTGCCTAGCACACATATATATTTATTTTATGGTATAATATTTTACATGATTACTGTATTGTTATTCTAATGCAATATTAATTAATTTTAAAGAATTTCTAATAATACATAAAACATATTTTATAGAAATACAAATTGTAAATTTGTAATCCAACAATAAATACACACTGAGAAACAAAAACAAGTAAGGAATACAACTGTATTCTTGTAAATAAAATAGTAATTTTTCGTCGTATTGCAGGCCCAGCACTGCCTACCTGGAGCGTGACCAAAGGGCAATAATCAAACGTTGCAAACACTGACACCGTGGGGACTGTGAGAGAACTGCTGCCACAAACCAGAGCATCTAAATCACTATAAAAATTCCTTCAGCTGCCGGCTGTAAACTCAGCACTAAAGTTAATAATTATGATGTATAAGACAGAAAATGCGTGTTGATTACGGTTGATCTTGGCACAGCGTGGCCTTCCCAGCAGAGGCTGGCCAGTCCAGGTGTCTCTCCAGAGCTCTGCCTGGAGTATGATGAACTAAGCGTGGCAGACACTGTGGCAGGAGATCATGCAAGCCAACACACACACACACACACACACACACACACACACACACACTTCAGCCAGTTCACCTGATGCAAGCAGTGACTCAGTGGTTTCTCTGTAAACATTTTCTCAGAATTGGTCCGTTCTGTTTAGTCACGCACGTAACGAAGCGTGTTTATCAGAAACAGCCGCTCGATGTAACACATTATTGTTTCGCTGTAAACATTACACTATTCTTGGAGCCGTGTAGTAAAAAAAATCTGCAAAACAGTAGCTAAAAGTACCTTTTAAAGGGTAATATAACTTTAGGGGTAAATAAATATAAAATTTCATTGTAAAAAAAAAAAGTGTATTTACTGGGAGAAAAGGCATGAGCGTTATTATTAAATATGCATTTAAAAGTCCATCATAATTTTGTGCCACTCTCACGTTTAAACTCGTGTGAATCAAAGGCAAAGTTTCAACATCCCATCGCTGTTATGTCTGAAAACAGCCAATATTCCCCAAACTGTTCATTCAATCCGAGCACAAGCTCGATCGGTGAACCGCACGAGTCCAGGGGTCTGGCTCTAGAACAAGATTCTATTGTTGCATTGTTCACACATTCCTGAAAGGCCATGTTTATACAGATGCGAGTCCACGGCCTATCTGAGGAGCCGCTCTCTGGCCGAGACCCTCCGTTGATCAAAGCTTTTAATGCAAGAGCAGAGGCACTTGTTTGGGTCGGTGGGGACTCGGAGCACAAATCTCCATCTGTTGGCCGTATGGACCTTCTCAGTTACCTCCGGGACAAGAGCGCTTCGAACTGCCATCCCTCTAACATTCAGTTTACTCAGCTGGCTCCCAATCCTGTTACCTCCCCTTTGTTTTTCCCCCAGAACATGTGTTAAGTTAATGCTCTGTAACAAATTTCAAAGGCCCAATTTACGGGGGGGTCAACAACAGGTAATAGACCGATATATTGATGTACTGATCTGAAATGTGAGAGCAAGACGGGCGCAAAACCGTTATCCGTTTTGTTTTTTTTTAGGTTACGTGATGAGCAAAGACATATAAACACAACCTCACACACTTTATGAGGGAACGCCATTGAATCCAGCTTACTTATTTCACACTAAAACAACCTCAGGCTTGCTTTGATCACACTGGGTCGGCCGGCTAACTTATATTTCGGTTACATGGTCCAGGCCGTTTTCAGTAAGATGGTTGGTTACAGTGAGGCTCGGGTTCTGTTTCGTAATTGGATTAAGGCCACACACCTCTGCTCCTGTTACAGGCACCAATCAATGTGGAAATGAGTTGTCAACACATCACTATTTACTCAGCACTCATTTATTTTTCTATGGGATGCCAAAGGCTGCACCTACACTAAAAGGCACCAGATGAGGGGGGATCGGCGGCTTTGAACATTTAAAATGATCTGTCCTGTCCTGTTGACTTTGTTCGGAAATGTCACTGTCCTTCCACACACTCACACACACACACACACACACAAGGAATATTAGAACAGGAAACAACAACAACAACAATAATTTATCCCTTTCATGCACTGCCGACGCAGTTGATAAAAAATTCAAACATGGACCGTATATTTCATTCACTAGTTTAAAAGCAAATAATACTAACAATTAACTTGATGGTGAAAGGGCACAGTGGGATATTTTGGGGCACGCATTTAGCATTTAAAACAAGGTTCATCTTTACAATCAACATAGAAAATATAAGCAAAAAACCATCAGGACTGAACCCCAAAAAGAAGTTCATTAAAATGCTTGGTAAATGAATGCATAAAGAACTTTGATTTATGCCAACAAACCCTTCTAAAATTGCTTTCCATTGCTTCCAGGTATGCGAAAGTATTTGCACAGTTGCTCTTAATTGAAAAAGTTATAGTGGCACATTACACTTCATGGTTTTATAACCAGTACTATAAAGCCTTGGCAGGCCTCGAAAGGGGAAGCTGCCCATTAACTTATAGGGTCCAGGCCCGGGAAGTGTAATTGACAAGCTCTAGGCTACTTTCATCACTTGTCGAGTTCATAGCGTCAATCTATGTTTCCTCTGGGATGCTGTTGCATCTTTGACATGAGGGTGTTTGTGACATATCCCAGTCTGCTTCCAAGCCAGTGGCTCTCGGCTCTCTATAAAGCACACACACACACACACACACACACACACGGGCCTCAGAATTGGGTCCAGCCAGTGCAGTTAGCCATGTGTTCAAATTTCCTTCCAAGCCAACTCAGTTTGCTTTGTGGCTTTTGTGGAAGGAGGGGGGAAAACACACACACACACTCACATCAGCTCACACAGTTATTAACCAAATGGAAAGCTGATGATAATCCAGGTTCTCTGTACATGCACCCGGGAGAACTAATTTAACAACGAATGTGTGAGAACGTGTTCCTTTAGAGAAGCTGAACAAATGGATTTGTCTTCAAGGGATAACAAACATGAACTGCTGGTTTAATTAACAGAGTTAAACACATCCTCCTGGACGACCCCAGGCACCGAAGCTGTCATTGGACGCACTGCATATTCACATACTAACTGCAAATATGACAAACCCTGGCGTGACAGTTACAGTTCACACTGTACATTAGCTGGCCCATCAGTAGAGCGCCTCTGGAAATTCATCTGCTATGAATTACAGCCACCTGGCACCATGTCCTGATGACCAATGCCCAATATGGACAGATTACTGGGACCTTAAAACCATGCCTTCTTTGTAATTGACATTTAAACTGTTTGAAGTCCCTCATTAAAGTCTCTCGAGAGGAATTAAATACAGATGTACCATGTAGAAGTACAGTACTAATTTGCTTTAGTGATTTTGACTGTTTGAAATACCTCTGGAAAAAACAAGTTTATTTTATATTTTTGAATCCTTAAGCATTCAGAATTTAAATGTCAATTCATTCATTTGCATCTGAAGGACATAGGTTTAAAATGGAAAAAAGTTGCACAAACACCAAGTATATCACAAATCAAACCCTTTTTTTTTTACTTAGAAATGTTGAAAACTGCCTTACAAAAGATCAATAATAAATGCATTAACCCATAATTAAACAAAATATTTTCAAAACATTCAAGACATCAACTCATATACAATTAATTCAGTATTATTTATTCAGTTTCATTATTCATTCAATTTTATTCAGTATTATTTAATTAATATATTTCTAATATGCATATTTAAAAGATGGTATATCTTTAAACGTAAACAAAAGTTTGGGGTAAGATATATATATATATATATATATATATATATATATATATATATATATATATATATATATATATCATTTATTATTCATTATGTAATTTATTTCTGTGACGGCTAAGTTTCAGCTGTCAATACACCAATCTTTAGCTAACAATAGTAATAATAGTAATAATAATAATAATAATAATAATAATAATAATAAACATTTCTTATCATAATGGAAAACAGTTATGATCCTTAATATTTATGTGAAAACCATGCTAAATTTTTCCCCCAGGATTCTTGACACTAAATAAATAATGACCCAAAACCTATATACAGACTTTAAAGGCTGTATTTAACTTTTTTTTTTCCTCTTGAAAGACTTTAGAGACTACAATCAAGGTATGTTTTTAACAGTCAATCACCCGACAGGTGTATCAGCCCTCCAAACACCTTGCTAGATAATATACTACAATAATATAAAACAATATGCTTTGGATACTATTCCAAACACCCATTTTGCATCGGACTAAGGCAACAGGAACCAGGTTTGACCAATAGTATTCAATCTTTCGAATACTCATTCAATCTTATCTCTGGTAAGACATGCCAGCAAACGAGACATACGGAGGACTACACACTTCGGGTACACAAGCGCTTTGTGACACAGAAAAAAAATCGTTTAAATAAACAAACAAACTGTTATTCTTAAATAAAACAAAGCATGTCAACATGTCAATGTCACATTCATAAAATGTCATATTCCCCCTTGATTCTCTTCGCTTGTTTTAAGGGACGTTTTTTTTACTACAAATACGCATTAACACATGATGTATAACGTAAAGAGCAGAAAAATCTTCAGCAGCTTCAAACTTACAACACAGACTCTTTTCTGTAAACACGTCCTATGCGTAGCGCCATGTCTTCAGCTTCCTCACACGAGATGTTCCTATTGGCTGCAAGCGTCACTATGTGTAAAAATAATGACATTTGATTGGCCAGAAGAAAATTAAAGCGCCCACGAAGAATCGCCCCCTTTCTGATTTAAAGTCGCAGGCAATCGCATATATTCTGGACTGAGAAACACTTCCATTATTACTACAAAAAAATGTATTAGCCTTTTAATTTTTTAATGTGGACTATATTATCATACTTAGCATTAATAAATGTTAAATGTTTGGAGCCTATGTTCAGGAAATACCACCTTATTTGTGCAGTCTGTAGTCCATATTGTGCACATTTTTGTACATGAATTACCTATACAATCTACATTTGCCAGAAAGGTGGAGCACAGAACTAAAACACTCTCTGTGAAATTGTACCCCACAATGCAATGCAATTTTACAGTGTGGCACATTTATTAAAGTCAACCCTGGATTTTAAAATAATTTTGCCTCCTTATTTAAACTTATAACATTTTATTCACCCCAAAAAATTGTAGACCTATTTTTTAAATTATTATTTTTATTCTCATACATTCTCATGACAATAGAATGCTACTTAGTGAATAATAATAATAATATCACATTACTACTCTTTGAAACATTTACAGTTACATAATACATATTAATCAACACACATTTTAAATACAGCATAAAGTGTACGCCGAGTTAGTAAGCGGTACTCCATTCCAAGCATAGCCTCAGTTTGGTGATGATCCTGGTTGTCATGTCTATGCGCTGACGTGCACGACACCATCACTGGAGCGCACTCCAGGAACCGGCGCACAGCGGTGGTGAATTACTACTACTACCATCAGCCAGGTCCATGCGTGGCAAACAAATGACACGCAATATTTGCCATGATTAAGTCAGCAGGGGACTCTGAGGAAATGTCAGGTTTCAAAAACCCTTTCTTTGGCTATGCGATGGTTGTGCACAGCATTGCTTGAAGGAGAGAAACTCTGTAAGAGCCAAAAGATACCAAAAGAAACACAACAACTATGACACATTCATCTGCATTAGAATATAAAACGGTGAGCAAACCATGTCACACTAGATTATTTTGTACATTGTTTTGAAAAAATAAAACTATATTTGGACAGAATTTGTCTGTTACAATTATATTTAATATCTATTTTTAATGTCAGAGAAAATATCTCTCTCATATTTGGTCCCACATCCTGCATATGCACATGAAAATATATATATATATATATATATATATATATATATATATATATATATATATATATATATATATATATATTCCATACATAATCATATAACTAAAAATACAAGGCCTGCAACAATATCACAACATATCGGGCGTAGAATGGGAACTCACATTCAACATATTGCATATAGTTTGAAATTCCATTCATGGGTTACTTGGAAACTCCCTTTTTCTTGTTCAATGCCTTTCATCAACCTCAATTGTCGTCTGTTAATCCAGTTTTGATAGCATTTGGCACACTTTCTTTGGATCACAGCAAGCTCCACGACTTCTATTCTGGTCTCCCCTAGGAACCACAGAGCCCCCAAAAGAAGCCAGAGTTCGGCTGTCCCAAAAAAGGGGGCCTGTGTGCCGTCTGATGAAAGTCTCTCAGATATACACACGACAAATCATAATCGGACCATTTCACTATTGATACCAAAAAACAGCACCAGCATTATTTTAGTGTAAACCATGTAAAGTGTTTAACGGCTATTGAAAGAAGCTGAATGTTAGGGACCGATGTAAGAATATATAGAATACATACGGCAACTCTTGACCGCCTTTGTTCTCTTTGGTCTACCCTGGTACAAACGGACAATGTATCAGCAGGGTTTGGTGTCTTGGATGTCTGGTTCATTGAAAATCTTGAAATAGTGCCAACCCTGAAGCAGGAGATTAAAGAACACAAATGGATGGCAAAATGTATGGATGAAAAGTCACAATCTCAAGTAAGAAAATCTATTTGAATTATATTTAATATTATATTGTGAATTCTGGTCGATTTGCCTTTTTCACTTTGATTGAAGAAACAAGAATTGCATCAAACAAAAACAAAAACAAAAAATCTTTGATACATGATAAATATTGCTTTTGAGTATGTCTTTTATATATTTACGTTAACAAATGCAAACAAAGATCACAAAGATTCCCTTTGAGTGCCATCAATGCTCTCCCAGTGTTGGCAATGTTCACCCAGGGGTACATCCCATCACAGAAATGTCACTGGATTTGGTATGAAACCATGACATTTAGACCTAAGATATCCATTGTGATTTTCAGCAAGCTTTTTTATTATAATTTTCTCTGAGACACATGTAGGTTCATGCTATAAATAAATAAACTATATTTCCGAAAAACCTGCATATGAATGAATGAAACGTTGTCTGCTTGAATTTTCTTTTAAAATTAGTATTTTTCCCAGGCTCCTATGTGTAGGTTCAGCAATTTCACTTTAACTGCAATGAGTAGTTTATTTTAAGTAAAATAGGAACCTTAACTGAACATGAACACGGGAACAAAGCTCATATTTAATGCGTCTGTAATTTTAAGATACAGATAATACAATTTTAAAGAATTAAGGATTTTTAAAAAATGTACAAGATTAGAATGAAAATGTAAATTCAATCTAACAAAAAAAACCCTGAAAGTAGCATTAGAGTGGCACTAGAGAGGTTTCCCTGCACTGCTGTGTTTTTACAGGCAAGCAACTGCAAAGCGGAGTTTCAAAGTTATTAATCTGGAATTTCCCTTTTTGGTTTTTTGAGGTTTGGAGGATCTGAAAACTGTCAAAACAGGGCTGCGCTGTGCTGCGGTGAAGACCTAACTCAAGACAGCAGCAATTTGTGACATTATCACTGTTCATTTATAATGAAGAGCCCAACCCAAATTTAAAGCAGGGCAACATGTCACAAACAACCCATGTCACGGTCACAACACCTACAACCTGTAAAACCACAATTGCCTTCTCGCATTAGTAGTAAGCTCAGTTTAGCGCTAGCTGAGGATAGATTCGGTCATTGCTGAACCACCTTCTACTGCAACTCACATTAAGTATTACAAATGATATCATGGCAATTTGTCACGCTCCTCAGTTCAGTGATGTTTTACCGACTCATTTACTATGATACCTTGTTACGGATCCAGCTGCGAATCAGAGGCTTGTCATGGGGCTTGGGGCAGACCCCCCTCTGCGGCTACCCAATGACCTGGAAGGCAATAGGGGATGCCAGTGCCTAGAGCATGTGCTGCACTGACAGAGCAGCAGGGCTCTGTCAAAAGGCCTCCCATACAAACTTTCCAGATCACTCTGTTTTTAACAGATGAGTAAGCAGCCACGGAGCGAGCCTTCGGATTTGTGAATCACAGGTTTCCCGTTTGGTTCTAGTGGCCCTTTTTGACACACCCTGTATCGCCTGCCTCCAAGGGGGACCGTGCGCTGGTGAATCTAGGCAGAGGGGGGGGGATTGCAAGTGGCAGGGTCACTGCTTGGGTTAAGCAACAATTCAGATATGTGCTTTTAACAGACAAATGCCTGTGAAGGTATCTTGTGGGCTTTTCTAGCACAAAGACGACGATATTGATCTGCGCCGGAGATACCGGTAACATCTGCTCTTTTAGAGAACAACGGCAGCTTCAAAACGACGTGTTTGTCTTTTTAGGTTTATGCATACTAATAAATACCAGCTATTGCACCAAATCTATCCAGGCATACTGTTCAAACTTCTGTGATTTGAGCGTAACTGGCAATGTCACAAAACATTAGCCCCTAGAGGCCCAAAGTAAATGGAGTAGAGTAAAGACTTTGAGCGAGACTGTGGTCGGTGACCCAATAGCTGCTTGCAGTCAGGGTTGGTGGACCTGGTCTACACATGAACAAAATCACAGGAAATGCTTTTAAGATCGCCCAACCCCCCATCCACCTCGAAAACAACTTTCTCACCTCATTTAACTAAATTAATGAGCAGGTTCAGGCCCATTTAAAACAGACAGAAAATAAAAGGGCCAATGAGAAAAATGGTCAATTCTGCACCTGCCGTGTTTGAAGTGAAGAAGCATGTGCTGCATTTCTAATGTCCATCCATTTTATTGCATATTTCAAGATGGCATTAATTGTCTTGCTTCTGTTTTTTTCTCTTGACCTCCTCTTTATATAAATTCACTCTTCTCATGTGTCGTCTCTCTCTTTTCCGTTTTTTTTTCTGTTCCTCTGGTGACCTTCCACTCTCATCAAGCAGACAAGGACAATATGTTTGCTTATGCCATGGTCATGTGATCTATGAATTGATATGAGTTCATCCATTATTCATACTCAGTTTTGCATAAGCATTTCCCTATCATGCCTGTCACTTACATAGTCAACATTATGAAAGCGGCTCGTCACCGGCACGGCCTCACAGTGGTCACAACTAGCTAGTTAGTACAGACATGACTTGCACAGGGGACATGCACCAAATGCCACTCCACTGACCCGTGAACTATAAAAACAAGCAAACAGCGACAGCAAGACATGCGGTGGCAGTATCTGATTATTAATATATTATTGGGGCGAGGAAACATGCCCCACTGCCAAGCCATGGGTAAGCGTGAATACATTGGCCCTCAAGTACACACCGGTGATGAGGGGAAAGGTGAAAACAGGCTTTACTCCACTCACTGGACACATAAAAGCAGGTCATGTGACAAATTGGGTCTAATTACTGTAGGAGCCATAGAGGGCTTATTCTGCTCCATATGTATTCCTTGAATTGAGGTAACAATATGTCTGCAGCTCAGGAATGGTGATTATGTAGCTGAAACTGCTTAAGTAAAAAAACATAGTCACTGTTAAAAAAATAATAAAATAAAAATAATTCAATAAATCTTAGTTAAAAAGACTATGTTACAGTAAAAACCTGTTATCTGGTTTCAGTGGTAAGTTTTTATGGTATGTCAAACAATGGCAGAAACATACATATAAAATTGACATTATAAATATATTTATACATTTTGATGTATTTAAAGTGTATTTATTTTATTTCATTAATTAACTAAAAAGGAAGTTAAAAAGTGTTTCTTTTACAGTATATCATTGTGCCAAAAAACTCAACATCCCAAGTTAATAGCCATTTTAAACCAAGGGTATATATTGTATATGTTATACCTTTTGCTACAACGTAATAAATAAAAGACTGACTTTTTGTTATTGCCCCACCTAGAGGGTAAACCACTTTACACCAGCTGGCCTACATGTTACTGAAGCTTTTCCTCGAGCTAAACAAAGACCAATTCACACTATCCCAACGTATTTTCATTGTGTCCATCCATCAGCTAATAAAATAACATAATTAACACTTTAAAGTGCTTAAGGTACCAAATTTACTTGAGCCCCTCGTACACCCTTAGCACTGACTAGCCAATCTATAAAACTCTTTATGTTCGCACCTTTTTGATATAAATATCTCCCCACCCTGGGCATAGGAAAGCTGTCAGTAGAACATTTGTTTTCCATTTTTCACCACTGAGGGCTGTTCAGGAGGCAGAAGTTTGACAAGGCGTTAAAAATGTACACCAACACTTACTATTTGCCCTTCAGAAAATTTTAGCAGCTTAGCAGATGGGGTTTAATCTGGCACCATTTATTTTCTTCCCATTTTCTCTCATTCCAATCAATGCCACTGAGCGTCCACACACTGCAAAAAAACTGAGCACTAACAAACAGGGGTCTGGAATAGAGTAGTAGAGTACTACTAGTAGTGTGTAACTTCACAGTTAGCTTGTATAAGGGCTATTTTTAAAAGGCAAAAGTCAAGAAGCAGATTTTGGCTGGTATTATATTTAAAGTTAATTTGTTACAGTGAAAATGGAAGGTAAAGTTGAGCACTGCATTGTGAGATACAATGTTTTTGTATACAGCATACTGTATATGTATTCTATACATTTATAATGCATATATACGTTTTGCATAAATAACAAACATCCTATATAAAATAAGGAGTATGGTAGCGGCATGCACATCCTGATATTGCTGAGTTCTATGTGTTTCTGGAATAACATTTTAATCCAAATATTTTATTTATTTTGGATTTTATTAATCTCTATCTCCCATCAGTAATGCCTAAAATCAGAGGAAATGATAGATGAATGATGCTGATTTACAAGTAACAAACACTGATTGTAAGCCTAAACTTCACAAAAACTATAAAATGGTTCTTCAAATCCGATTGGTTAATCACAATCTTATTCCAGGGTCAACAAAGATGTTGATCGAGGAAAACGTTGAACGTTGAAAATCAGGTTCTGCAGTTGTGGTGTGCAATCCCAAACACAAAAACAGCAAAGCGAACAACCTATAAAAGTCTCCTCACAAAAGATTTCACAATTTTACAAAAATTAGCACTGTTTATTTTAACATGATGTACTGGTTTAGTCTCATTCCAACATCAGCATATAGAAAGATGTTACATTTCAAAGTCTGTTTATAATATAAAACACAACACCATGCGGTTAAACCTCAGAAGATGTTGCTTGGAAGGGCTTTAGTCAAAAGGAATGACAATGAAGCTGTTGCAATTTTTTTCTCAAATCCACACTGAAAACAAAAAAAAGGTGACAAAACCACAACCAATCAGAACAGATTAAATGCTTACAATGGGCCTGTCCCAATAACCCAAACTCTTTAGAGCGTATGCACTTGTAACAGTAAGTGCACAAGACTTTCCCAGATCAGAAATATACCAAAGCTCAATGTCCAAGACTTGAACTAAATTCACTTTATCTATAATACTGCTTTGTATCAGTATTTGAGGATAAACGTATCCCATCATTGTGAGAATCTGAAGAAAACTGTAATTGTTTAGATATTACATACAATTTGGTATAAAAACTTGACATCTCACTTAGTGCAGAAAATGTATGTGTATTTTGTAAAATGTTTGCAACATCTTTCCATTGCTTGATTAAAGCTGCAAAAGTAATTAAAAATGTAAACACTGGGTTGTAAGTTTGTCCCATTTGAACACTTGGCCAAAAGTTAAGTGGACAAGTGAAAAGGCACCAATGAGTTTCTACAATGGGCAGAGTCAACTGAATTAATACCTCATTACAACTGACGACTTATATAAGAGCTTTGTATTTGTCGTCACTTCGTGGCATTTCGTCTGATCAGAACAGTGCGAGACATAAGCTTTGTTTGATGGAATTCATACATGCTTTCACACACATAAAGTACAACAAAAGTATTTGAATTCTTTTTCGATGGCATAAGTAAACTGTAAAGGCCCACAAAGCCTAACAGGGTTTACACATTATTTCCGAGATGGACAGAATTATATAAACCACCCTATGAATAGATCAACACACATCTGTTACCTCAGTGTCTGAGCCTCCGCAAATGAGACTCGCTATGGCTCGGGGCGAGCCCGTCGGAGGCTAAGCGATCTAGACGCGGGAGATGCTGCAACATAAGACCGTGTTGAAAGCGCCCTGGCACACGTGGAATTCTGCATGTCAGGTGGTGAAGTGGATTGAAATAGATATCACCAGCACAGCCCGGAGAGTACAACCCATGCCCGCTGTTGACCTGATACCAGCAAGAAGACCACAAAGAGTGGCCGAGTGACCGGGCGAGGCTCGAGTCGTCCAGTTGTCACCCCCCTGATGCTGATTCGGTTTAATGAGCGGCTTGCTGTCACCACACATCTCTCCACTGCGTACGCTTGTACAATCTGGCAGCTGCAGAACCTGCTGGAGTCCACGGAACTCCACTCTTCGCTATTAAATAACCTCGGCGTACATTACGTGCGTTTCACAAAAAATAAACACACAAACAAAAGGGAAGAGCATTTGCACGCAAGCCTTAAGAGGCCCAGTCACATCTGTACAGCCTAGCCAATGTTGACCTAACGTGCCCTGTACGTATAGGCTGACACGAGGGTGGGAAATGCTGAGTAAGTATTCCGATTTGGTTTAGCTGAAAATATACACAACCACAATCAGTGCCGAGCATTTTTTATTCTCATTTTTTCGATTAAATGTAAAATTTACATCAAGTGGTGACCCAAGATAGCACCAAAACTGTGTATTCTAATTGTTAGGTACACAACAATGTTCATTGAAATGTAAAAAAAAAGAAAAGAAATGAACATAGCATTAGTCTTTCTTTTACCTTAATTTGAGTGTTTATACACACTTAATTTGACCTAAATAAATAAATGTAAAAAAAATTCATATTGCTGTCCTACAGTAGCTATGGTTAAATGTAATGGCTTGCATTTAGCATTATTTTGTATGATTGTCAGAGAAAGCCTATATGGCGCATTTTTTGGGGGGTCACGACCCACCAGTTGAGAAACCACTGGAAAAGATAAATCCAGCATTATACAATTAGCTCTCTTTGCAGGAAAACAAAATGTATAATTGCTGGTGTTATCATTTTTTTTTTTTTTTTTTTGGGCAGATTAGAGATGTCAGACCAGCGTCCACCTTATTTGTTTGTGTCTGTGACCAACCTTTAGGTGGATGTTTTCTTAGAGGTTCATGATGAAAAGTGCATTTCTGTGGTTTTGAAGGTCTTTACGGACCAGCCTCCACCCTGCATTCCTCTTGGTCATCCTCCTGGAAAATGGCATAAGGTTTACAAAACATCATTGTGGCTGTGGCACCAATTACTGTTAATATATGTCAAATGGCTAAAGCAGAGGCTTAGAAGCAGACTGATCACTCCGATAACGCCAACTGTCACTCCGTTAGCCGCGGCGCAGCCCCACTGGAATAATTAGTCCACTCTCTGTGAATAAAACAATATGAAAACAGCCAAATTGACATCCAAAATATGGGCTTTGCCTCAGATGACCTGAAAAAAGGCTATCCCATACAGGCCAAGTACAAAGGCAACATCTTCAAACACAGAACTGCATCAATATTGATTCCCTACATATTCGTTTTATATTCATTTAATGAAAATCTAATTGGATCCTGCTAGTAATCTTCAACTACTCAGAGACTTTTCATCAGGCAGATCAGCAGAGTTAGAGATCAGATTTTGGTTTTAAAATAGATGACAGATTAGATGACTACACTAACTTGGAAAAAAGGAAATGCGAAAGGACTGAAAAAGAAAAGTTAGCCTCAAATCGGAATCAAGGCCTTGTAATTTAAAAAAGTATTTAAAAATAAATAATAAAGAATTACCAGTAAATGTGACTACATAGAGACACTTAAATAAAAATTAAATAACATATCTTCTGGATGCTGAACATGCTTCCAAAAGAAAACATTATAATAATATAAAGTTTTTTCTTTATTTAAATTCTTCTATCCAGTCTCCCAGCATTGTTTGACACAAAATTACAGACTCTAATAAAAAAATATATATTATCTTGAATACTAAACTATAAATATTAAATAAACAATTAAATATAAACAATGTTACATTAAATATAGATTAAAAACGCGTGTCAGAATGTAAGAAGGTTTCTACGTAACAGAGATGCAAATGCTGCCAAAATGAAGCTGTTACTCAGTAGGGGCTATAATTAGGAACCAACTTTTGGGATGCAGTACATGCTGAATGTGATGAAAAAAATACAGTCTACCACAACCCACAGCAGAGAAAGTCTTACATACCACCTATGCAATACATTTTCTGTTATTTATAGTCAGTGTATGTATATTTTAATATATATTTCATATTTTGTATATATTTAAGATATTTTAAATACCAACAAATACAGCACAATACATGGTTTGTTAAATGATAGGATGTTTAACAAGGTTAAAAAATGTTACACATACTCAATCCGAATGATTTTTACAATCACATTATTATACTGCTAGATGCTTTATTTGAACTCTTAAATGCACGCAAAATAAAGCATACCTTTTAGTAACACTAACAGCTCAAAAGATGGAATTTGTGACTTCATTGCATTCAATAAAAGTCGCAGGAGTGTACCATATTCATGGAATGTGCTGTGAAACCACCAACACTTTGCGAAACCACCTACCAAAACCAAAGCAAACAGCTTCAGGATCTCTCCAAAATAAATCCTCCCCTGTCAAATGTGTAGTTCCTATAAAAGATTTAGAAAACTAAATACAACGCACGATGGAAAAAGCAAACACTAAATAGGGAAAATGCTCTCTATCCCCAACTCAAGTCTTTTTTTCTCTCTCTCACACACACACACACACACACACACACTGCAGGGCAGACAGTCGGGGCACGGCTCATCTATGTGAAGCCAGCTGGCTGTGGCGTCCCTGAGAGCCGAGCACTTGTCCCCCGCTGAGTGCAATTGAGAAGCGCAGACCTGCCTTTACTCTACACACAGCCCAGAGCCAGGCCTGACAGACACTGTCAGTCTAAAACACAGCAACACAGGGCCCACGGCCTTTATCTGCGCTCAAACAAGCAAACATGCGCAGGGCACTTTTACCACCTCTTCACGTATGTGTTAGTTACACATTTGTTTCCTTTCTAAAATGTATTCTGGGTGTCAGTTCCCGTAAGAGAAGAAGCAGCTAAACGGAGTGCTAAATTTGACAAGCAGCTAAAGGTACGCAGGACGTCCTCACGCGAGTGTAAATGAGTGACACCGCCAGAGATGTGCGTCCGAGAAAGCCACGTGTAATTGGTGATGATGGGAATGGACACAAGCCACATGAGACCGCTGACAAAGAACCAGCATCGCCACCAACAAAGGGCTGGCGGGAGAGATGACGGCTCTGAAAGGGGCAGGGCAGCTTCAAAGCCCGCCAGAGTCGTTCTTTTCTTCTTCACACACTCAGAGAAGCTCTAAAAAGTGATATTTCAGCATATCATTACCATTCAGCCTGGATGAATTCACAGTCGAAGATCAAAAGAACAGTTGCATGAGAGAGAGATAAAGATATATCGTAATTACCCCGGGTGGGCCGAGACTCGAATCTAAATGGGTCACGTCAGGCTATACGTGTGAACAACATTACATTACAAGTATAGATTAGTTACCTTAAAGTTGCATGGTGAAAGCATAGGGGGGTTTACCAAGGTAAAGCCCGCTGTGTTGGGCTGGTCATGTGATCTCAACATGTCAGCCCTCACGAGACGACCCGATCCATGCAGAAAAAAAAAAAGAGCGCCTGTATTAGACCGCTATCGATTTAGTGTTCAGCTTACAGTTTAACACATTTTTATTTCAAATATTTTTAATCTGCACCTTTAACTTAACCAAATATATTTCTTATATAGAATAAAATGTAAATTTCTGCTGTGTCTCAGTAAAATTTGATTGAATCTTTTAATTGAATTTGATCATCTTTATGCTTAAATCAATCAGTATTCAGCAACAAAGCAATGAGAAAACTGAACATTATATATATGCCAAGTCAACCATGATCCTGGATCAGTATCTTTTGTTGATCCTGGAACAACATTACTGTCCAACAACATAGGCCTAACCTAACCCTACCCATAATTTATCCCCCACCAAAAAAGGAAAATGATAGCAGACTAACAAGGGTGCAGAAGCACCTAACCCTTATTGTAAGCCTAAAACATATATTTCCTGAATCCCTAAATCCTGGTTGGTTGAGATTGGGATGTTGATCCAGGAACATGTTATAGCTTTTAAAACTAGTGTACCAATTCATGTAAAAATAATATCTTTATTATTGCATATTGATTCTTATATGATCTGTGTATTTTTATCTCAACTTCTGCATGTATGTATTCGGCAGTTACTCCTTTAAAGGCATTTGATAGAATTTGGTTCCATCTAGTGGTCAGAGAAGGAATGAACATGTTTTCTTTCTGTTAAGAAAGAACTGCTTCATTTCACAGCATATTAAGCAGTGAAAATATTTCTGTTGACTTAAATCTTAAATGTTGCACGCACTTTATTAAACCGGCTAAACAAACTGCTATCAATAACGTGCACAAAGGCTGCACCTGGTAGCCATGGCATTTGGCATGGCATTTTCACATCCATTAATAATTACTGTCATCTGTGTCTTAGGTGCTGGACCCCTGTGTGGATGATTGAGACCATTCCCCTGATAACTGCATAAAATGTGAAGTAACACCCAAATACAAATGTGGAGTATTACAGGTCATATTTTATGCAGCATTTTATGAGCAAAGTCCCATTTTGTCATGAACGAACACCACAGTGAATTAAAAAATATACTTTCTTAATTGCTTACAGAGGTCTCTGCAAACCAGCACGTGAAATCCTGTTCAGATGACAAGACAAGTAGTATCAATGCCTTAACAAAAATCCAATTGCGAGCTCAAACCGATTCAAAATTTGATACAAACACAGCTTTCATTCAGCGCCTGTCGTCATTCAGTTTTACTTGATGTTGCACTTAAAATGCATAATTCCTTCCAAATCAGTTTCATCCGAACCTCCCTCCCCTTTCTGAACAAACAGAAAAAGGTCAGACTCCTAAGAACTGACTTTCATGTGTGTCTCACGCTGTGTCATCACTTTCAGTATCCAAAAACGCTTTCTGTTACTTGTCAGTGCCATCACTGCCGCATATTATGCTTTATCCATATTTGATCTTTATCCAAATCTCTTACAATCACTGGTCAAATTCCGACGTGGTTAAATTGATGTTACACTGCGATACAAGCACTTTGCAGTCTATAACCAATGACGTGTCGTGTCATCGTGTTTAAACTGACTGGGTGCATTTTTTAAAATTCTTTTATTGTTTATTTGTTTAATCAGATAATGCGTGTGCACCTCAGTCTATTCCAGCATTGGTCTAATTGGACAATTGTCCTTTAATAAGTCATGTATTCACGTGACAAAATCGACAAATGGGGGTGTCTGAAATAAATGAACATATGTCATTTTCCATCTTATATTTTGACTAGTAAGTAAGATAAAACTTTTCTGCAGTGATTATACTAAAGCGTGAAATCCACTGACCTACAGTATGCTATTATCTGAAAAGCTGTCCACGCGAGGAACTGGTGTTGTGATCTGTGTGAAATGTATCATAACTGTAAGCGACTGGTGATGATAAGTGACCTTTCGCTGCTCTCGAAAACTATTTCCTTCAATTACAGTGTTAAAACCAGCTGTAACTTATACTTCATGACTTAACGGTGGTTGCAAAGCTATCATAAAAAAAATATATATAAACATTTTATAAACATTGTTATAGTGCTTTTTACTGTCTAAACATGCAGACAGCTATAGGTTGTCTTTGCATATTTGAAGCAATTTGTAGGTAGATTTCCCCTGAAAAGTGTGAACGCTGTGGCTTTGTGGCACATTGTTTTTGTCTGCGAACTAACATATCTTTTTGCTGAACAAATTAATTTTGACTGAGACTGTATATTTATCAGAACAACCAGAAGAGTTTTCTGGGAAACACATTTGGAAACAATCATCATTTTTGTGATACTGCCTCAAAGGCCACATAAATGATATATCTATATAATAATCTTAATACCTGCCCTAACATGCTTATCTTATCATTAAACAAGATTGATTAAGTATTGGTTATTATTAGTTTGTGTGCATTAGTATTTCTAATGAACGGAACTTTACGGAGTTGCGAAAGTACTAAAAAAAACTAGAATCTCGATAATGACTCACGCAAAGGTGTTAATATAATCTGTAGCAAGTTTCGCAGCAGTTACTTTTAAGTTCAAAGTTTATGTAAAAGCACATATAGTGCCAGGTTCCGTGCAAGATAAAAACCACAGGTATATGCGAATGACTCTCGCACATTCCTTCACGTTTGTCAGTATTGTGAAATAAATGTCAGTGCTTTTTGTTGTTTTTTTCACTACTTTCATCAACAGAAAACCAAGTGATTGGGAAACTGCTGCTATATATCGAACATGAGGATGAGGTATAGTGTGGTTATAAACCACAGATGTTATCAGCAGCCTGACTAGCTTGCTGGGTACTGCAAACTACCTGCGTTTTCATACTAAATCAAAGTTGCACAACCATGCATAATTAGTTTTCAGTTAAACCTGACGCTTAAAGTGACTTTTGATGTTCTGTCTAAAGCAGCATCCAGCATCCATGCCTGGGGTGTGGTACATTTATCCTGATGATTTTGAAAAAGGATGTTGTTAAGCCCTGCAAAGGTACCTCAACGTACTTGGCACGTTAACTGGGTCAGTGCTGCAGAAATATAAGCTTGTGGTTGTACGTGAGCTGTAATAACCAGAAAAAGAGGTAGGCTATTATTGCAGGTGTTGAAAAATGTTTTTTTGACTGGTAGTAATGGAAAATTCGTGAATGCATTAAGACTTCTGAACATGACCACTGGAACATTCAATAGTTGATTATTTTAGAATTACTCAAATGAGTTTACCTGGACTTCCTTGGAATGTGTTAATAGTTAAAAGTATTTATGTAATGTAGGTAATTGACAGTAATTAAAACTGAAAGCAACAACAACAACAAAAAAAACAAGACATTAAACAGACTTTTACAAAAATGTTGTTGTTGTTTTTTTTTTTTTTTTTTACATAGGATTTACAGGATACCTTATCTAACCCCAATTGAGCTCAACCAATCAGGTTTAAGGGGGTGGGTCTCTTTTGAAGTAATTCAGCAAAACGCTTACTGAGTCACATCACTATCCAGCTGAAAGAGAGACAGACAATCAAACCTGCTGTGAGTATCAGACAATTATTGCGGCTTACTGATGTGCAATCTTTTGAATCACGAATTATATTACACACAAGCAAAACATTGCGCTCCAAAAGTTTCCAAGTCAATATATATATAAATTTTTTTTATTGAAAGTTTTTACTATGTTTACTATGTATTTGTAACAGGTTTGTATTTTCCCAAACAGTCTCAGGAACATCGCAACAGAAGATGACAATGAATGCCAGCTTCTTAAACCAGACTTGTGATGTTTTCATCTACAAGGAGTCTACGCGGATCATCTTTCCTATTTTTTATTGCCTGATTTTTGTCATCAGCGTGGCAGGTAACAGCCTGGTCCTCTGCATCACCTGTCAGAAAAAGCAGAAGATGAACTCCACCACCCTATATATCATCAACCTGGCCATCTCTGATACACTCTTCACTTTGGCTCTTCCCGGCAGAATCACCTACTACATCCGAGGCTTCGACTGGCCTTTTGGAGATTTCTTTTGCCGGCTGACTGCCATGATCTTCTACAGCAATACCTACGCTAGCATTGCCTTCATGACTTGCATCAGTGTAGATCGCTACTTGGCCATGCTGCACCGTCAGAGGTGTCAAAAACTGAGGAAAATCAAAGTCGTGCGATGTATCTGCATTCTGGTATGGGTGATGGTGCTTCTTGAGACCTCCCCTCTGCTCTTTAGGAACATTATGGAAACCAGGGCCAACCATCGAACGTGCATGGAATTATTTAATTTAGATAGCCACGGGATGGCTATCACTCTCCTGTTTGCATGCATCATCGGCTTTTGTTTTCCATTGGGACTCATCTTGTGCTGCTACAGTCAGGTCAGTTGCAAGCTCTCAAAGACAGCCAAAGAAAACCCAGTGACCAACAGGTCTGGAAGCAATAGCAGGGCCAAAAACATGATCCTTCTCATTCTGCTGAGCTTTGTGGTGTGTTTCAGTCCCTACCACATCAACATCATGCAGTTTGCAGTGAGAAGGCTACTCAGTGAGCCCGACTGTGAGGACTTAAAGACTTTGAAAATGTCTCTGCAGGTAACCGTTGCGATGATGAACTTTAACACCTGTCTTGATCCTATTATTTACTTTTTTGCCATCAAAACATACAAGCAGAGAGTCATGAGTCTTTTTAAGAGCTACATTTCCATTTCAGCATCATCCAGGAGCATGCAGGAAAACAGCAGCAGTAACACATGAGGGCTGAAATTATGTGAAAAAAACGGTGCAAACTGCAGAGGAAATGTCTGCACACGTGTGAAAATGCGGTTGGATAGCTTTAGAGTACAGTTTCATATCTTTTCTTTCTGAGAAAATACAATACCTTATTGATGGTGTTAAAATCTCTTTGTTTTTATTTTTGACATTTTTGTGAATTTAAGATTTCTGACATAAGATTACCGATTTCATGTTGTTTTTTGTGATCATTATGAATTTTAATATGAATTTAATATAATTTTGTCACATTTAGAACTGCTCATTTTGTTTGTGTAATATATTTCTTATTGTGATTAATATCTATGCTATTGGAATTTATTTCCTTTTTTTTTTACTTGGTCATGTAGGCCTTTCACTGACGTCAAATAAAAATTCTGAGATTTAATTCTCAATGTCAATTAAAAATTCTGGCATTTGCTTACCCTCCAAACCCATACAAAAACTTTATCAATTTTATCAGATTTATCAAAAAAAAAAAAGCAAACAAAAAAAACATGAAATATGCCGTTTAATCCAATTTGTCTACCCAAATAAACATTAATCTCTTCATTTGTGTTGAGAAAAAGGTCTTATGGGCAAGTAAATGATAACAGGACTTTCATTTTTTGTACAAACTAACTCTTCAAGAATAATGAATTATTTGGAAAAGTCCCTCACAAAGGTCAAGGAGGCTAAAAGACCATTCTAAGTATGAGTGATTATGTAGGTGTATGACATTTCCATAAGCTGCTGTTTAAATACTGTGTTTTGCTTTAAAGACGCTCACAATGTGTAACATTTCAAGCGAACCCTTATAATGGCGTCCCATTCCATTTGGAAATTTTAACTTACGAAGCTGTCAACTTTCTTTGAATATCAATTAAAGAGTTCATTTACAAGTTGTTGTATTTTTTTCCTCTTTTCATCTCCAGCTACCTACACAACACAAAAAAAAAAAAAGAGTCAAAAATGTTTTTGATGACCTAATTTGCCATTTAGTTATCAACCCATGGGAATGCACGACAAGATTGTGAGCGCCACAACAAAAAGTAATTTATCTATAAGCAGAAATCACATCTCAGCTTTTCTTAGAATGTCATGCCACTCGAATTAACTCATGGGAGCTCTGACATATGAGACATATCAACTGAAACAGTGTTACTACGAAACAGCAATGACTTCACCATCACACACCTCTGTGTGGGCAGCGGGGACCAAAAAGCGCAGTGCAGCACGTGTTTGATGGGAGCACGTGGGTGTTAAGCACACACATTGCAGTGATGTTCTTTTTCCTGCTTAATTTCACCTGAGCTTCAGAACAGGATATCAACATTACCACAAGCACACGATGTGTCTTTTTAAGCCACTACAGGTGGTTTGCTAGACTTTGTTGTGTATTCCATGAAGCTACGTGTCTATAAAAAAATGCGGAGAATGTGGCAAGCATACAGCAGCCTACAAAACACAAGGATGTAGGTGGCAGATAACGTGGGTGGTAAAATTGTCTTTGTAGAGAATATGTACTCAATTTAATTTAAGTTCTACAACGATTAGAAATTCATAGTATCTGGCTAAAACATTAAATAGGGAATTAAGTGAATTCTGACTAAATTATAAACAACACAAAAAACATTATGCGGATTGTATGTTTTGTGTGTCTATTATAAAGTAACAACTTAATTTTACATGAATATTTTCCACTCTATTTCTCTCCGACTCCCAAGTTCAAATGTTTTTTGCTATTTGTCGATGCAAACAAATAATAGTGGTTTGCTGCATTTACAAGTCCACCAAAATTATTTCATCACCAGTCAGAGCAAAAGAAAAAGTCTGATATTTATTCATATAGTACATACTAGTTACAATGTGTTTCATAAAAAAAAATCCTTTGGTTTCTGTGGTTCACATCAATCATTTGCTGCCCTGGTTTCTAAGTTGTTGTTTATTTTGTATTTTACACAGAAATAGGCATATACCATAGCGCATACCATAGCACCATAGTGCACGAAGAAATTAATGCTTCAACCTCTTCTACTGTAATAGGATTTAAACTATTAACTTTTATGACCCAAATTAGCCTCACATATTTTTTTGGAAATAGGAAATAGATTCTCCAACTTCAACGTTAATTGGTTGTTTTCCTGTTTTTGAACCCATTCATTTTGAACTATACTCTCATTTCGGCACAATAATCAAGAACGTTTGATGCCATACTGTCATGGTGTGGTGCGGGAAGAACATTCAATATGAAGATGAATAATAGTTCTTTAATAATCCACAGAAGGGTAAAAATCATGTATACATCGAAGTGATTAGAAAAACTAAAACTGAATCTAACTTACAAAAGGAAGGTAATAAAGATAATTAACAACGCACACCTGAACATAATGATACACTTAAAGGACAGACACTGAGTCACACTGAGCACATGGGGAATCAAAACACACACAGAACAGTTCAGGGGTGTGACACACACCATGGCCGCAGCAGATGCAGTGATATCACGCAGCACCTGAAACAGCCCGTCCCTCTTGCTTGCACAGGAGCATGTCTTGCAAGCTGGGACTATTTTCTACAGGCGATGCATGGTATCATTACGCCTGCTGCGGCAATAATACTGCAGCAAGCTTCCTTGATTATTACGGTGGAATGAGACTATAGTTTCTAATCATATCAGCATAATCACAACTTTCATTTTCTGCTGGTCTTAGTACACAATGTAACTACAGAAGAGTCCAGTTTTAAATAGATCAAAATATCGAATATCTCTTTGGTCAACGAGATGTTACTGGTCTAATTGGATTCATTTATCTATGCCAAGATATGCTAAAAGTCCCAGACCCCAGTGGAGTGCTCCTAAACTGAATGAACATAGGGTTGTTTTTTTCCGAATTTAGAGTAAGTGAAAGACAGACTGCCTGATATTCTGCTACAGAACTCCCCCATTATAGTTGGAAATCATAGACCTTTCTGTCAGCAAACTTAAAGGTACTTAAAGGTACATGTCACCCCCAAACCCATAAGACCTTAAGAAATAAATGTGAGCATATTTTTTATATTTTGGAACCCAACATTAAATCAAGATTTTAAGCTCCTTATGTAACTGAATCTACACTAGTTTGAATGGGCCGCCTCTAGATTACAATCCGACATCGAAATTATTTTTTCACATTTATTTCCAGCTGCTGTGAGAGTAGGCTCCTGCAGAATTCTTAGCTGAATGAGGCCATAGCCTGTACTTGCCAGGACAGCCTCTTCATGTTTACAGATGTGATGTAATGACACGGTGGCATGCTTAAATTCCCTGCGAAAACCTCCCAGTACCACTCAAATTAGAAAACTTAAAAAAGTAAGGTAATAGTTTTGAACACTGGCTGGTTATGTTCTTGCTCATATATTGATTCTGGATCATTTCTAACCCAAAAAAAAGTTACAAACTACAACTTTAAATGTAATACAGGGCTGTCCCAACTCGGTTCTGGAGGGCCAATGTCCTGCAGAGTTTAGCTCTAACTTGCCTCAACACACCTATATGAAACTTTCTAACACGTCTAGTAAGAGCTTGATTAGCTTCAGGGGCGTTTAATTAGGGTTGAAGCTAAACTGAGTTTAACATTAAAACAGATCAAAGTGCCCCTATTATTGATTTTTGAAAATGGCCTTTCAAGCTTTAAGTGAATGAAAACATCCTGCAAAGTTTTAAATCTGACAGTGCACCGTGTATAAAGTCTCTCAAAAGAAAGAGTCGACTCTGAATCATTGAAAAGAGTCCCAAGGCATTTTGTGTTGACATCACAGTGAAACATTAGCATATTGCCCTCTCACTTGCTAATTTATTCACAACGGTTTTGAATGAAAATGCAAATTCATTCTCTGCCACCATGATCTGCTTTTGGAGCTTACTTATGTCAACTTTTGTCTCACGTAAACATTATCCTTTCTCATTGTTTTTGAGGAAGCTGTGATGCCTTGAGTGGAACTTTTAACTTAACACTACCACTGTGCACTTTAAACTCACATATACAATTTCGGTATCAAAGTTATTGTGTGTATGTATGTACATACGTAATGATTTATACACACACACACACACACACACACACACACACACACACACACACACACATACATATATACACATACATATATACATATATATACATATATGAACATGCAAAATGCAGTAGTAGTGTAACAAAGATGCATACAATTCATATAATTCATACACAGAAATGAGAAAAGCAACATCCTTTAAACAAATGAATCACGAAAGATAAAAGCCCTGTGTTATCTGATGTGTGAAGGGGGTTTGAGAAATTGAATATGCAAAAAAAGGAACTGTGTTCTACTGCTAACATCCTGGAGCTATGTGGAAACAATATAAAATTAGGTCACATAATAAATGGTCACACATCTACAGATCAGAATGTCAAATTAAAGGAATGGTTCACCCCAAAACCTTTGCTGAAAATGTACTCACCCTCAGGCAATCCAAGATTGCTACTTCACAAGACATGACCTGATGGACTGGAGTCATGTTGTGTGTTACTGAGATGTTTCTATTTGCTGTTTGGATATTCTTATGGCACCCATTCACTGCGGAGAATCTACTGCTCATCTTTATCCTGGATGACCCGAAGGTGAGTTAAATTTCAGCAAATTTCCATGTTTAGTGAACAATTACTTTTAAAGACAGCCTCCATTCTATTTTCACCTCCCATTAGTTCAGTTTGCCAAACAACTTTGTTTTTGTTTAACTTTGTAGTTTGCTTTATAAGCATATGAAGAATATTCTAGCCTACTTTGTAGAGTTATATAGACATACATTGTTTAAATAAAGTTATTATTATATCAGGACTGTTTAAAACATGAATGGGCTTCCAATAGGCTTGTAGCAGCGTAAATCAATAAATATACTTTCAGGCTCATGCTATAAGATCACAGAATTCTGCGGAATCTTAAAAATGCAATAATAGAGAATTACTGCCATCTAGTGAGTAAACACAGCTAACTTTTAGGCACCGGTTATTGTGGCCAAAATCATACTGGATTAATGTGGAAATTAGGAGCTGTTTACATCAAATAAACTAAACAAAAGAATATTTAAATATTACTGTTATTTTTCAAAATAACATGACATGAAATGAATAATTGGTGTTGTTTTTAACTGTTCTTTTGGCAAATGTAAAATTCATGTTATTGCAATATCTTCTTAAGCTACATAAGGATTACATCAGCATCCTTGTCACAGTCAACACTTTTGCATTAGCCAATTCTTTTGTCACAATACGTTTGGGAAAAGTAACATTTTCATTTATTTGTATATTACTTTATTCAAATCAAAGTACGTGGGAACTGCTTTTTACAATACATTTAAATGGCTTTACAAACCCCCAGTGAGCAAGCCAAAACTAAATGTGCCTAAGAAAACTCAAATGAGATATCTTAGACTTTCCTCTAGGTAGAAACCAAGAAAGAAAAATCAACCCTTGCCAAGAAGTAGTATACTACAAGTTTATTTTATCAGGTGTACTGACTACAAGTCATTTTAATTATATTTCTGAGAAGTACATGAACAGTAGACTAAAAGCAACATACTAAAAGCTTACTTTTTCATGAGGGAAGATTACCATACTTTTCTGAAATGATACCAAGAGTCAAGTTGGGGAAACCCTCCTCGTGGGGAATGAGCACGGTACTTACTGGCCTGTTTGGCAGGAAGCAACCAAAACAAAATAAAGATGTAGAAACACTCTACAATGACTAAACAGTCATTTCCTGAGTCTATATGACAGGATGATACGATCTCCCTGCCATGATAACAACACGATAAACAATGGCAATGCTACCAACCCATACATAGAAATATTTACTTGTGACCACCTTGACCAAAATGTCAAGCTGCTTCCCGAATACGAAAAGCAAACTCAGTTAGGGGAGATATATGATCATTTCATTTATGTGACAAACGTCCAAAAACACTTTCATAAAGAAGAAACTTGAAAATGGTATCACTTTACTATCTGATTACTTTGTTAACTTGTTTTTTTTTTGTTTGCCAGTTAACCTAACACCCAGTTGTGTGAAGTCAGCAAGAGCATCCTTACCACAAGCTCTAACTTCCTGCTGGTGTGTTGCAATCTTGTCTTCGCCACACTCATGTTGTATCAATCCCCTGAAAAGTTTGTTTATTCTTGGTACACAACTGATGAAATTTTAAATGAAATCCAAGAGGTTTCTTTCCCTCCGCTGACAGCCTACGCAACATTCACTTTGAAGTATGAAAGTAGCTCATGTTTCTCCAGTGGTGCAACTGGAATTTTCTAAAGTCACAGGTTTTTTATTTTACCCAAGAGCTTCTTAATTTTTTCTGGTCCACAAGAGCCGATGGTCCCCTTTGCCTTCCATAATTAAAAAAAAAAAAATACAATGGAAAACATCAACTGTTTGCTTCAACCTTATCTCATGATGTAAACCTAACTGTGGGAACGTTTTAGCAAAATTTTAAACACATACCAATAAATATCACTGCAGTTCAACAGAAACGAACACTAGAGGTGGTATAACAGGAAGCACAGCTCCATATGTCTTGATGTTGGGATACAACTCATGACGAAAGAGCTCAAAGATAAGAGACTGAAAAACAAAAAAAAAGCAGCATTGTAATTGCTTGTAATTGTTATAGCACAACTCAATATTTTTTTATTTTTCAGATCAGACATTTCAGATCGGAACCGTGGTGACGTACAAAACGTAAAGTGAACCATGAGTACGATCATCTGTATGAAGGGGGGAAAAAATAAACTCTTTTAGGGCTACTTAATGGACATTTCACATTAAATATGCCACAAAATGTACAATGTACATCTTGCAAAAATGTTCCTGCAGGTACGTTTTCATCATGACATTATGATCTTTTTTTATATTTAAGAAAAGAGATAAATTCATACAGGTTTGGAACAATTTGAGAGACAGTAAATAATGACAGTCTTTAAGTGCTTTCAAATAACTTTGGTCAGAGCAAAAAGCATGTACTTTCTTTATCAACAAAAATATTTTGTTGTTTATTACATTTATAAAGGTAATGTAAACTTAAAAGTATATTCTTATATGAATAAGGGTGTTTATCTGCTTCTACAGGCTAAATTCATAATGCCTTAAAAAGTGGACAATACCTGCTACCTACTTTTTTGACAAAACTTGTCAAGGTGTAAGGTTACACATGACAAGTATCATTTATCGTTTTTTGCAAATGATCTCTTCATTTAGAGTTTTCAACTACAGTTTAAAAAAAAAAAAAGTGTTAAAACCCACAAACTACGTTCTGCTCATTATGTCAGCAGAAGACAACATTCTAAAGCTTCATCCACTGCACATATCTCTTTGTTTCTTAAACCAGCATGCTTTGCTTATGGATAGATCAAGAGAATAAATATTGAAATTAGATGCTGTTTAATGTGTTTTTAGTGAAGGGAACATGAATTTTTTTAGTGAAATTTGTTGTTCAGTTACATTTGACATTTAAATGTTTATTAATTTTTGACTTTACTGTCATGGTGAGGTGTAAACCTTTTTGTTAGACTATGGTTAGGGGAGTGTGTGACTTACTATGTGGTCAGCACTTCTACCCTTCACAGTCAATGATGTGGATGTGTGTGTGTGTGTGTGTGTGACAGCTACTGACCACCTCTTCATGATAAACGAAAAAACCATTAAAAGCTTAAACTAACCATTTTAAATTATCTTTTTAATTTAAACTACCAGGCCAAAACTCAAAACTCGGCACAGCAATTGCAATGGTTGGGTCAACAAGAGCGAATTATTTACAGAACATGTCAAATAAAATTGGAAATCGCATTAAATTAGCATGCATTTTACTCATCAGTACATATAACTTTAAGTTCGAATAATTTGGTTTAAATTAATGCAAATTGGTGTCAGTTTTATTAAGTTAGATCAACAAGCAATTCGTTTTTTTAAGTGTGGTGTCAGACTGGTCTGCGTACTTCAGAAACTGCTCATCACTGAGAATTTCACAGAAAACCATCTAGGGTTACAGAGAATAAGACAATATTCAGTGAGTGGCAGTTCTGTGGATGAATTGTCAAATTGTCAAAAGTCAAGAGAATGGTCGGACTGGTTCAAACTGATAGAAAAGCAAGTAAAACCAAAAAGCAAGAGAGCATAGGCTAAAAAAAAAAGTTTACCTGGTCTGATGAGTCTTAATTTCTAATGCGAAAATGGCACATTTTGGGCCCCTTGGCACTAATTAAACATTGATTAAAAGCCAGCCTACCCAAGTATTGTTTCAGATTATTCTATTGTGTTGTAAGGAAGAATCAGAAACATGCGGATCCATCTGCAGTTTTATTAAGACCACGTGAACAGGCAGAGATTGATCACCAGCATTAGTAATATCAGAGACACTCCAGAAACAAATGTTTACCAAGAAATGGCAGCAGACAAGGGCAATTGGGTTAGAGACAGCAAACAGGGTCAATAAGGCAGGCAGCAGTGAATCAGTACAGAGAGAACAATCCAGGATCTTACACAGCAGAATCTACACTGGGAACAACCCTCTGAAATGTCAGACTGGCTAAATGAAACTTCGCAAATACTGAGTCAGGGTACAGTTTTTAAAGGGTGTGGCTGATAAGGGGTTATGAGAAATTAAGTCGAAAATAGCTGCTAGTACTCAGGAAAGGGAGCCCTCTGGTAGTGACAGTGCCCCCTCCCTGCGAGCAGCTCCCAAAGCGAGCACAGCCTGGCCGCCGAGTATTGAAGGATCCTGCCTCGGCATTGAGAGTCAAAAATTTCTCGCACTTGGAAGGTCTCCTTGCTGTCGATGATGAGTGGAGGGTTCCCTTTCTCTTCTCGGACCACCAGCGGGCTTGAGCAATGAGACATAAAAAGTGGGTGAGATGATAATTTGCAGGTAAACCCAAAACAAAATTATACTGGAGTTATGTCTTAATATTTTGAAGGGACCCACGTGCCTAGGGCTAAGCTTTCTGCAGGGGAACCGAAGCTGGAGATCTCAGGTTGAAAGCCACACCCATTGTCCTGGAGCGAAGTTAGGCCCTAGTCTGGGGTGAAGATTGGCTTGCCACTTGGTTCTTTGGACTGCTCATTGGAGGTGTACATGAGCCACATTCCAGGTCTCCTCACTTCTCTGTAACCAATCGTTCACTGCCGGCAACTCTAAAGGTTCTTCTGACCACGAGAATAGAAGAGGTTGGAACCCTAGAACACACTGAAAAGGGGTGAGTCCACTGGCTGGTTTTCTGAGAGAGTTTTAAGCATTCTCTGCCCACAACAGGTAACAGCTCCAATCGGACTAATTCTAGTGGCAGTATGAATGGAGAAAGCAGGTGAGGGGCCTTGGAGAAATGGTATATGACGGTGAGTATGGTTGTGTACTGATTTGAGTTGGGCAGATCTGTGATGAAGATAATCGCAATATGGGACCATGGACGTTCAGGAAAAGATAAGGGTTGTAAGAAACCAACTGAGTGGTGATTAGACGTGATTTTGACATGCTGCACATGTGGAATTTTTGGACAAATTTGGTAATCTCTTAGTATGACCATCAGAAGTGAACTGAAACAAGCTGGATGGTTGTGTTGATACTTGGGTGTACAGCATTTTTACAGGATATTTGTGAACACATTGCATCACTTCATCCGGACATTGGGGAGGAACGGGGTCATCAACTTGGGCCTCGGATATTTCTGTCATTATGTCCCACTGGACGAGAGCAAGGATGATCTTGGAGGGTAGGATGGACTTAATGGAGGTAGGTAAAGGGGATAGTTCGAAATGTCGAGAGAGAGCATCAACATGCTGTAGTCCTACGTATGGGATTATGGGAAAGTGTTGCTAATACTCAGAGAGGCCTCACTTGTGACACGTTAATATTGGAGGAATTTATTTAGCACATTGATGAAGAATTAAGACTGATACTAGCAATGTGCAGATAGATTGAAACAGATTTCCTGTTTTTAACAACATTAATTCACAGGTCTGTGACACTACTAACGTGTGCTTCACGCTTTTACTTACCCACAAGAAAAAAGTCAGACTCAGCTGCCAATCATTTACCAAGTTAACCTTTAACTCAGATATACTGAAAGTAGACATTTGTGTCTCATTTGATTACATCCTCTACTGCATTACAAGGAATCATCATCATCATCTGTATCTTGTTGGAAGATCTCAGTAGGGTAAGGTGATAGTTTTTTTTAAATAAATTTCTTTGATGGTACGTCTGGTTAAAACTTTTAAGTGCTTTGCTGACACTCAAAACAACTTCGCTCTCTTTTGCTATGAGTCAAAACAGAAACTTCTGTCTAATGTGCTTAAGAAATGAAACAATTTCAGCTAGCATTCTTCCAGTCTCTGTGGTGTTTGTGGCCCAAATGATATTGTTAGGACAAAATTGCAGTGAGAAATAGATTGTAAAATATTTGATTTGGCATTATTCTTTATATGACATTAATAATAACAAATCCCTGTCTGTATGATTTTAAAAGCACCAGCTCTTAATTTAGAAGCCAAGCAGACACATTCAGTCTTTTTTTTTATATATATGTTTTAGACACGTCAAGTCATCCACTTCATTCATTCGGACACAGACAGATTCATGAACACTATGTGATGTGGGTGGAGTGTTTTTAAGTGACAGTACATTTTTGACATTCAATCTTCCAGCAGCAATGTGCAGTGAAGAGTAATGTGCATGGATCAACCCTTGATGTGTTCAGTACAACCATTCAGAAAGCTAAAATAAAAATGTATGTTAATGAATCAATATAAATAAAAACAAGAAGTCAATGACGTTCTATAAAGTTCAACAGTTTAAACAGAGAGTTCTGAAGGCCACAGCGGGTGTGAAAACCACCCTGAAGTGCATGAAAAACACCACCGGGAAATAGCAGTTGCATATACCATACCCTAGATGTGAGAAGTTATTGCTTACACATTTGAAAAATGTGTTTTTCTGTTGTGTGCAGACGCAACAGGTGTGTATGCAACAGCGAAACAAGGGTCAACGTGTTGACAGAAGAAACTGAAGCCATTAGTTAATTTCAAGTTTCCTGTTTATCACACTAATCTTCACAGAAAATCCTTGTTTACAGAATGTTTTGTTAGGGTTGTTAGAGCAAGAGAGGGTGTGATGTGTGAACATTCAAAATATGCCAAAAACCCCCCCAAGCAGACAAGCATAAGATAAATGACTTGTAATTGGATATTAAATAAAGTAAAATACTACTATTTTAGGTTTCTCATTTAAACAATTGCATTTTGTTAAACTGACTTGAAACTGCTGTGTTTTGGTTAAACATGATATTTTCATTTTTAAATAACATGTTTCAATTACTTTTCAATTACTGTTCAGTTTACTTAAGTAAATTAACTTCATCCAACACAGTTCTTTACAACCCCTTTACTTAATTCATTTGAGTTGAGTATACAAAAATAATTTTACTCGTGCAACTAGGAAGTGGATTTCCCTTTTCCCTCTTACTTAATAGATTAAATATATTAAATCTAATAGATTAAGTCAAGAATGTTAAATTGATTAAAATAAACAACACTGAATTAGCTTTCTGTAAAAAACTTAAGTTAACTTAAATCAATATTGTTATCTAAATGCAACCTAACATTGGAACCTGGTGACATAATGTTAAGTAAGGCCAACATATTTTTTTTTAGTGATATATATTTTAGAGACTTTTATGATTTTGAGCGTAAATGTACACTGACATTTTGACTAATGCAGTCACACACAAACACAAACGCCTTTGAGAGCTGTTATTATGAAAAGGTTGAAGTTCTGAACATTATTTCAGATGTAGGTAATAGGTGACCTAATAAAAATAAGTCATTGTATTTTTTAATAGCATGCAGTGTTTGCATATATAATGCTTCCTAATTTTGATTGCACACATGGAAAGCTTCATCAAAAGCCACATCCTCTCAGAAGTTAAAAGAATAATATCTTTTGGGCCGGAAATAACCTTTCAATTTTCCACTTAGCGAAAGTTGAAAGCTCTGAAAGTATTGTAAAAAAAAAAAAAGTGTAATAATAATAATAATAATATTGTGTGTCTGTGTGTTGCCATGAACTTTATATGTGTTACTGAGAATATACAATAAGACATCTACAGAAAATATTTACATTTTATGAGATAACAGAAATTGTGAAGAACAAAATCATGGCTTGCCGCCTGTATTCACAACTTATGACAAATAAGCTAGCTACTGTAGTTACGTACAGCTATAAAGCAGGCATTTGCGTTCTTTATTTCATCGAAACCTTGTTTAAGGTGGTTGCCAACAGGTGCAAATAGGATGTTTCAAACTAAACAGGGAAGTCTTTCAAAAGCTTGCAGATGTAATTTTCAACTTCTAACAATAGAACGAAGAACTGCAAACTTTCACAACTACTCTCACACCCAATGATGCTCCAAACCGCACAATAAAAAAAAATTATAAATCACACATTGTATTAAAACTGAATAAAAATCTAAAGTGCATTTTTCCATGTAATATCCACTGAAATTTAACCATACTAACTCACAATTAAAACTATATAATAAATGAAACTGGATTTTTTCCACATTAGTACACAAATATATGTATAAATACATAATATAAATAAATAATATTCATTTTCACACATTCAATTTTTCAATTTTTTTTTTTTAAATAAACCTTAACAGGGGTTACAAAATCCTGTTGTGCTTCGTCCTTCTGAAACCACAGCTGAACACGGAGGACACGTGTGGGATGGTAATTAACATGTGACAGTGAGAGGTCCTCACTAGAAAGAGAACTACTGAGAAAAAGAAAAAAAAAAATGGGCAGATCTTGATCAGATATACAGGAAATTATGTTGTCGTCATGGTTACAAAAGCAGACTGGAAATAGTATTTCATTGCTCAGTCGTGGTATGTTAGAAAACGTGGTTAATGCCGGACCAGGAGGTGCCACATTTGACTGCAATGATCAGACCACTTAACACAAAACAGAGACAAAAACTGGGGCACAAGTGTTGGTAAGTACATATATTTTTAAAATTATTTAAAATATTTTTATGGACCACACAAATATTACTTAATCATGAATATTCTATGAAATGTGCACACTATATTTTAAAGCGGTTTTGACCAGTCCTTGCTTCATTTAACATATGTGAATTGATGTTCAAGAGGAATTTTTGTATCATTATTCATTAAATGTATTCATCTTTATATTAATAATTTATTTATGGATATATGCTGAAATATCCATTTTAATTAGTTGTATTGCTTCAGAGCATGTGACAACTCTGTGTACTGGCAGACTGATGATTTATTAACATACATACTCTACAGTGAAAACTGCTTGAGCGATTGAAAAATGCAAACTGCAAAAAAAAAAAAAAAAAAAAAAAAGCAGTTTCTTCTCAATCCCTTTCAAATCCGAAAAGTGGACATAAGCTTTGCAGAAGTATACCAACCATTACACAATGATTGTTACCCAACCAGAGAGATCTCTACTCGGTTCTATTCAAAAGTGTTTTTCTAATAGTCAAGGTCTTTGCGAGACTGCAGAATTCGGGCTAAAGTAGGACTGACAGGAAACACCTTTTGCCGCTTCAATAGTATGCAGTGCACGTCTTTGCATTTGTGCTGATGATTGACATAAAACTTCCTTGCTATTCACAAACTTCCGTACACACTAGTACAAATACTTTGACACGTTCATAAAAAAACAATGCTGTAGTGAGTTTGGGGGCGAGTGCTTTGTAACCACAGGTGGGTATTAGTATTTCCTTCAGTGTTTGCCGAAGGTAAAAAAGAAGATGTAAACTGCTTACACTTCCTAAGTGAAACAACACTGTACCCTGATCAGTTCTGTAGTAATGTATCCGTTTTCACTCGTTTCAGATTTCGAAACTGACCCCATGGAGACGTTAGAAGCTACAAACACCAGCCACAATGACTCGGACACCTGTACCAACCTGTACGACCATCGTGGTTGGGCACAGTATTTCCTGCCTGCATTGTATTCTCTGATTTGCATTGTGGGACTACTGGGCAATTTGTTGGCTTTGCATGTCATCTGGCCAAATTTAAAAAAACTTAACTCCACAACTCTTTATTCTGCCAACCTGGTGGTGTCGGATATCTTGTTTTCGCTTGCTCTGCCCTTGCGTGCGATTTACTACGCCAAGGGCTTCCACTGGCCGATGGGGGAGGGTCTGTGCAAAGCCGTGGCGCTGCTTTTCTACATCAACATGTATGCTAGCGTCAACTTCATGACTTGTTTGAGCGTGGACCGTTTCATTGCAGTGGTTCTGCCGCTGCGCTTCTCCCGATTCCGAAAAATTCAGAAGGTGCGTTACATCTGCGCTGCCGTATGGGTCGTTGTGTTGATGCAGACCCTACCTTTGCTGTCAATGCCCATGACGAGCGTGGAGAAAAGTGGTCACATAACGTGTATGGAGTATCCCAACTTCGAGAAGATCGACAACCTGCCTGTCATGCTCATTGGTGCCGTGGTGCTTGGCTTCGGCATCCCTGTGATAACGATCCTTGTGTGTTATTCTGCACTTTGCTCCAAGCTCCACCTCCTGGCCAAATCTAACAAATTGACAGAGAAGTCTGGTCGTAGTCGCAAAGTTATCGGCGTGATTTGTGCCGTCATTCTAGTGTTTGTGGTGTGCTACACACCTTATCACATCGACCTCCTGCAATACATGATTAGAAAGCTGCGGTATAACCCAGACTGCTCAGAACTGCATGACTTTCAGATCTCCCTTCACATCACAGTCTGCTTAATGAACCTCAACTCGTGTCTGGATCCCTTCATCTACTTCTTTGCCTGCAAGGGATACAAGAAGAAGGTACTCAAACTGCTCAGAAAGCAAGTGAGCATGTCCTTCTCGAGCGTGGTCAGGACCTCGCCTGAAGGGTCCTCCAAAGACGTGTTTGCGAACGACAAAATCCATATGAACTCCAGAAGCACTCAGAAAGAGAGAAGCAGCGTCCTGTTGAGCACCAGCAACGGTTTTGAAATATAAACAACAATAAGAAATGCAGCTGACTGACTTGATATCCCAGCATATTTCTTCCCTTTAGATTACTTTATATGCTGTCAAAGCTATTTTTTTTCAGACAGTTGTTGATATTTTGTTTTTTAACATGTTTAAAGATTATCACACACTTTCACATGTTCTACATATTACACATTATAGTTTGAGTAATAGAATTTGTTGTTCTGTGTTTTAATTCTTTTGTGATCTTCTTGAGTTTGTATTTAAAAAAAAAGAAAAGTGCAGTATGTCGCTGCATATGCAAGATGTCACTATATATGCAGTGACATACTGAAGTCTTGTACCAAGTAGCAAGAAATGGTTCTTGTGGTGATTTTAGTTTAGACTAATGACTCAAATCTTCTGATTCCAGTCATAAGAAAAGATTTAATCACTGATTCTTCAATGACCCTTTTGGTCCTTAATCATTCCAACACTAGGATGTGACTAATGAGTCACTGAATTACTCTTTTTGTGTTGACTGCAGTCTCTGACTTTAGATGTATGCCAACACTTGGTGATTTTACCTGTTAAAAAAATAGTTTAGCACAAGCAAGTAGTAGTATAATGTAGGCTAAGACAGTGCAAAGACGTGAGCAAGAACAATCCTGACCAAAACCCCCTTACTGTTTTACTGGAAAGATTCACACTTTTATCTCAGTGGTTCCTTATGCAGCAACGGTCGCATTGACAGTCAACATATATTGGCCGTGTCAGCATGTATTTAAATCAGCCAGTTGAGCTTTCACAGAACACAACAAGGCTTGCATGAATTTATTATGTCAAATTAGTAGCTATTTTAAAGCAACAAATGATCAAGATGGGTACATTATTATTGAAATAGTGTTATTTAATTTTGACAAACAACCAGCTATGTTTACATGGACACCTTTTGTAACAACATAAAAAAAAATCATCTGACTGATGAATTTGAACATTGTTCAGTGTTTAATATAATGCTAAATAAAGTGGTCAGGTTCATGGATCAAGGATTGCGTGTTAATTTTGACTTTTTTTTAAATCACAACTGTGCCACTAGTCCAACATATTACTAGTGTCCATGTAAATGCAGCAACTGTAGTAATTAGTCTATTTACAGACAAAGTACCTGCAGCATCTTTTATGTCCACTAAGAGGTGCACTGTTATTAGAATCAGGACAGTGATTTTTACACAATTGTTTTTAGCACTTCAGCTTAAATGGATAATTCTTCTACAACAATTAAGAACATACGCTAACTAATGGATGAGTAACAAAATGTACCCTGGTGAAATGGTGACTTTTTTTGTGCGTGTTTACAGTATGTGTATTTTTTTTATTGGCTGGCTACCCTCTTTTAAATGGAAAAAAACCCTTCTTATATTCTCCCAGAAAAACAGCAAGTCCTATTTAATATATAAATAATATTATATTATATTAGCAAATTAGAATGCTCAAAAAAATCTTCCCATTCACAGTGACTAGTGCAAAATGTTTATTTTTGTGTTAAGATCTTAAAGCCAGGTAAATTGAAATCAGTAAATCAGTGCAATAACAGCAAATTGCCATACGAGGGAGCCACAAAGCCAAAAGTGAAGGTTATGAATGCTACAATGAACGCTTCATGATGAAAAACCAGAGTGCTAAAATAGCCTACAGAGGACAGGAGATTAATTTGCTTATTATCATAAATTAAATACATTTCTTTTCTAGTTTTCAGAAAAGCACTTAAATGTGTGTAAAAGGTTTCTGAATTGTATCATTAGTATCATGTAGTATTAGTGTAACAACAGGCCAAATAGGTCATCCTCCGAAGGGAAGTGAAAGAATGTTTCAGTGAGACAACAGACAAAAACAGGAAAAAGTTCAAGACCAATACGAGGTAACTTGACCACGACCCTAGAGAAGCAGAACAGCAGAACAGCAGATGCAGAGGGAGTTTTGGTTAGCTAGTTTTGGTTAGCTAGACTTTGCAAAATTGGACAGAAGTTGCTGTGTTGCTTCAAACCTCCTTGAACTGATCCTTTTTACAGGAAAAGGGACACAGTCTGAAGCTTGACAGACAAACTGTTTATACTGTAGATCTATAAACGGTAAAAAAAAAAGCCTGACAACAACTGACTCTTCACTACAAGCACTGCCTGACAAACAAACAACAATAGCATTTACATCTCAGTAACGTTTTGGTGCCAGATAAAAAAAAAAATCCTATAAATGCTGCTTGTTTATGAATATGAATTTATAAATTCTTTTTACATATAGCCAAAGCTACATTCGGTGAAATAAACATTTCTCTTTTTTTTGTTTTGTTTTGCTTCAGCTAGCTTGTGGATAGGATAATAAAATACACAAATCACACTTAGATCTTCACAGAATATCATGGTAATATAATATTTCTTTTTAAACCCTAGTTTTATTATTATAATTGTAGGAAGTTACATTCAGTACAATATCCAAACAAACTGTTTTATACTATGTCAATTACACTGCGGAACCGTTTAATAATTATTGTATTTTTTGTGAACTGTTTACCTAGTATTACAGGAACATATAAACCTGTAAAAAAATAACACCATATTACATGTTATGCATGACAGCTCAGATGATTCTCAAGTCTGTCTCTCATCACCCCCATCTCATATTTCCATATGTCATAAGTTCCAAGTCTACAAAACAATGAGATTAAGTCATTATTCAGGTGCCCTTTCTCGAGAACTACAACATTCACTTCTCTAGAATCTATTATGCTATGTATGGCATTGCAATGAAATCATTCATATATATATAAAAAAAAAACACAACACGCCTACTCATTCATTAATCTTTTGGAGGAAAAGTGACTGCCCTTTAGGTCACTTTGGGAGTCTTATTTGCATTGTCCGGATTGCATACATTTATTTGTATTGCTCAAGCTCTAAGTGATAGAAGTATACTTACAATGGAAAGAGTGCGTTATAACGTCATATAAAATATTCAAATATTTGCAATATTTAAAATATTTTCGATTACTAAAATTTTTGCCAGAAAGCACAAGCCACTTTGCTAATACCCCCTGAAATAGCTCCAATTCATTCCTACAAGATGCTCAAAATTGTGTATATTATTTACATTATGGTTGTTTCCCTTCCTTCCTCTTTTTTAATATGGAGGAACTGAAAAAAAATAAAGTCTACGTGCACTCAGAGACCATGGAGACGTTCCTCATTTTCTAGTTCATTTCTACTTCCATATGAATTGCAACCAAAAACAAAAATCCCCAGGTTTCTATTACAGATCTGTTAACAGAACGATGTTTGCGTGTCAGAAATATACATATGGATATGTTAAGACGATAGCGACTTCCTGATGTGGGCGACTGTTGAGCAGAGGAAATGTCAGACTGTGTTTTGGAGTCTGAATGAATCAGTCGATGTACATTATAAATGTCATGTCACATTGGAACGAATACTAGAGGTAAAAGTTCAAAGTGGAATACGGTGGAGAATGTGAATGTACTACACATATTACAGTGTTTTAATGTTGATGTTTTTGAAGTACGCTCTTTCACACCTTAGGCTAAAGCTTAGGTGCTGGAACACTCCACTCGTGTGGGTTTTGTTTCCACAGGTTAATCACAAAATAACAACAGCAATAATAAATGGGACAGTTCACATTTTAAACAAATTATGCTCTTTTGTGTTCTTAAATGTGAAAATGTGGCATAGACAACAGTCAGTAAATCCCAGTTTTAAGATAACAGATGTCAGTTGACCTCTTGACCGAAGTAGTTTGAAAAAGGGAGTTTGTCTAAAAATGTTGTGTTTAGTCAGGTCTAGAGCGTTTTTCTTTTCGTCCTGTGATCTTAAGATGAGCTGCTGTCTCAAACCTACATTACAAAGATCTCATTTCCTGTTTATACACCACCAACCTCAGCATCCTGTGTTTAATTAAAACTCTTCAACACCAGATGCCTTCTGTTGCCACCTGCTGTGTGCTGCTCCCAAGAGAGCTAATGCTGTGTGACAAACCCTATTTTCCCAATCAATAACCAGCACCCAAACCTGTCACATCTTTACTTTTCCAATGCTCTCAAAACCGCATATGACATAGTGTTTGCTATTGAGATATATTCTCCACCAGTACATGCATTACAGGAAGTGAAGGGGCTTCACAGAAACCAAAAGAAAAATTCTAATCTAAATAAAGACACTGGCTTCATGACTTCCTCTGTTAGATCGAAGCTCGGCAGTGAGGACACATTATAATCATCAGCTATACAGCCCTCAGAACAGTTACGATGCCAACATCATGGATCTCTGAGGTTGGTAGCCTTAATTTTTGTTTTACTTTGGCTGTTTGTAACACTGCTGGGTTTAAAATAGCCAAATTTTGTTGTACAAGATTACAGTCATATCAAAAGACTGTTTAGGGTCAAATGTGTTTTCTATATAAAGCTGAATAGTTAAGTAGAACATCAGTTTACATAAAAAAAATTGTAGGTTAATCATTTAAGGTACAGGATGACTGTTGGTGAATGTTATTGCTGCACAGATTTCTAAATCAGAAAAACCAAAACAATCAGTAACAAATTGAGGTAAAAGCAGCCTTCTTACTTTAAATAATGAATTGGTATACTGACTGATATTCAACATTTTTTTTTTTGTACATTAACACTCATATTTGAGAAGGATTGTCTTTCACTTCTCTCTTAAACCTGATGTCTTTACATTTTTCTCTCAAAATGTCTTCATGTACTCCCCCATGTTGTTTGAAGACATACAGGTTTGAAATTAACAAATATTTTTGGACTTCCTGTGTTTGGACATGCATGTGTTTTCTTTGTACCTATTCCATTTAGTGTATTAAAAAATATTTAAAAATAGTGTAAAAAACATTTTGAGTTTAAAATAAGATATAAAGTACTGAATCTATTTTGAAAAATCACAGTTGTAATGCATAAGGTCACAATTACAAGAAACCACAAAAATACTTAGAAATAGAGTTGCAACTATAAGATAAATACTATAAGATTGAAAAGGCCTTACTCAGTGTACAGGTCATAATGAATTTTAGGTGGATCAAAATGAGCTGTAAGGGTTCAACTTTACAATGGCACACAATGTATATACATCCAAAACTGTATATGGCATTTTATTTGCTTTGGAAGGATGTTTCAGCTGAATAATTTGTAGAATCCATTGAGCAAACTGTACTTCTATCCCTCAAATCCATTTTTTCCATTCCTGTCAAAAATGACCTTTTTTTCAACTCTGAAAAAGGCTTTACATTGTTTTACATTGCTTTCTTTTTAATTTGTCAAATCAGGCAAACCATCATGGATCGTAACACATCTTCACCAGCCATGGAAGGCCACGTCCCCCAAGTGTACCGGACTGTTAGCCTAGTGTTTTATGGGATTATTTTCATCATAGGCATAGTGGTCAATCTGACCGCACTCTGGGTCTTTGCCTTGACCACTAAAAGACGGAATTCCATCACTGTTTACATGATCAATGTCGCTTTAGTGGACCTGGTATTTATCTTACTGCTGCCTTTTCGAATGGTCTACTACGGTCAAGACTACTGGCCCTTTGGAGACATGTTCTGCAGGATCAATGCCGCAATAACGGTACTCTATCCCTGCCTGGCTTTGTGGCTCTTTGCCCTCATTAGCACAGATCGCTATGTGGCCATAGTGCAGCCACGACATACTCGAGAACTAAAGAGCGTTCGTAAAGCCTTGCTGTCCTGTGCTTTAGTCTGGATTATGACTCTGGGCAGCACAGCTCCGCTTGTTCTCTTGGAGGAAGACCCTGACCGTGACTCAAACTATACCACTTGCATCAAGATGCACGACATCATCTACTTGCGGCGCGACAATCCCGTCCACTTCGCACGCATTGTCTTCTTCTTCCTGGTGCCAGTGTGCATCATGGTGGGCTGTTACATGATCATCGTAGACAACCTCATCCACGGTCGCACGTCCAAACTGAAACCAAAAGTCAAGCAGAAGTCCATCCGGATCATCATCACATTGATCATTCAGGTGCTGGTATGCTTTGTGCCTTTTCACATCTGTTTTGTGTCCATGCTGCTGGCCAGCAGTGAAAGGGGTTACAACACCTGGGGGGCCTTCACCACCTTCCTGATGAACGTGAGCACAGTGCTGGACATCATACTCTTCTACATTGTGTCGAAGCAGTTTCAGGACCGTGTGATCAGCGTGATCTTGTACAGAAACTACCTGAGGAGCGTTCGCAGGAAGAGCCTTCACACCAACAGCATTCGCTCGCTCAGCAACCTGACCAGTGCCATGATCTGAGGAATCATGCAGATGATGGTAGCAAGTAGCAACTGAATGTAAATGTGTCAGCTTTGAAATTGAAATGACAGATCTGCAGATCAAGATGAAAGATCATACTAAAGAGTGTGACAGCAGTTCAACTCAGACAGATCACATGTGCTACAGTGTCTATCACTGCTCATTTGCATAAGGTTAAACTTTTATTAGTTTTGCTGCCAAATACGCATCTCCACACACTGTACAATAACTTTATGTGTGAACATGCTGCAGGTGTGTGTGATGTTTTTAAAATTCAATTTATGAATTGGGATGCTTCAGTTAGAGCCACATATAATGCAATAATTATAAAATGTTTAATAGTTTTCTCGGATACATGTATGAGGCTAGAAGGGTTGCACTGTAAACCCGAATGAATAAATTAATCAATTGGTGTTTAACTTGAATTGAACAAATAACTGACATACAATAACTGAAACTGAGATATATTAAGTAAATCTAAATTATTAACTTTCTTTAATGAACTTAAAATGGAGAGTAAATGCTAAAATTACGTAATGTGAGATTTAGTAGTGCTCAGTGTTTTGCTAGGCTAATACCATCATGGCAAAGAGTGGAGCATGAGTTCGGTTTATGAATCTTCTTTATTGCCTCATTCAGCAACATACTAATTATAAACATTGCTTTACCAAATAGTACATTAGTATTTGCTGAAGTAGCTATAGCAAATTTAAGTTTTCACTACTAAGCATATGGAGATTGCGCAACAATTAAGTTAAATGTACTGTATGAGTTGGCTTAATCAAATATTTTACATTAAGAGCAATCTTAAACTGATTTTCTTAACTTAAAATGAAAAAAAAAATTTCCTTCGGGTTTACAGTGTGTTGCGAGATAATCACAGCAAGGTCTTTGAAATAGTTTGTATGGCAAAACTTTCTTTGCAGTCTTTGCACAATCTGTGCAGAACATGTTCCTTCTTTTGCTAAGCATGCTTTTTGTCATACCAAGTATGATCTTCAAAAACACTGCATGTCTTTGAAGAGGTTAGTTCAAAAGGAGTGCATAGTTGTATATTCGGTCTTTTTAGTGTAAAACAAGATACTACCTTTCAATGTGGAATGTAATGCACATTAAATTTCCCTTAAAGGGAAAAGATAATTCAATGTAAGAGCACTTTATCTCTAATAATTTGGGTATTTAGTGAAAATAAAAACAAAAAACTAACAAATCACAAAAAAAACACACACAAACACATACACACACACACACACACACACACACACACACAAACACAGACAGTGCACCATTTTGTTTAATACATGCTGATCACAATTAAAACAGAACTGAAACAGGATTTTGTTATAGCACATGGCAATCAACTTGACCCGTAGTATATAAAGGGCCAGCAGGTGGCGCTACTGACCAGGGCACATTTATGCTACTCTGACAGTGCTTTATCTCAATATCACCATCAGGTGGTGTCATGTAATGTTAACAAATTACTTGAAAGTGGCATTGTATCTGCTTATAGTTTTAAATGATCTTTTCAATTAAAATTCTCTCTTTGTTTTCACTAACGTTCTATAAAATATGTAACATGACGGATGGACTGATTTTTTCTTTGGGAAGTTGACACATTCTGTGGCTATATAAGTGCTTCTTTTCTCATTCTGTTATCATTACTCTCCATGTATTGCAGCTTACTGAAAGACTAATATTTGTCATTTTTTAAAAATGCCAAATTGCAGGATATTTCTGATTATAAGACCTTATACATTCATATCAATTTTAAACTAAAAAAATGATGCTGCAAAAAAAATAAAAACAAACAATCAATCTGTTATGTATCCAATACCCACACACTTAATGTATACCCTGCACTTTACTTGATTAAGCTTAATTAAAATTGATATATACTTCTTAAATACTGTTTTCAATCCAAGTTTAATATTCAGAAACAAGCAGTTACTCTTCCTAAAGACTGTAAACACTATGGTGCTTTTAAAACATTGCAGTCTAACAAGGCAACTTCGGACTCAGTCAACTGCAGATGGAGGAGCAGTAGGTGTATTTGGGTAACTGTCAAGCTTCGTAGAACATGTTTGCACAGTATGTTAAAAACCACATGCAATAAAAATTGATCAAATTTACTTTGTTAGCACACATTACTAATTTCATCATATATATTACTTTTTGAAAAAACACATGAAAAAAAAAAATACTGTTACCATCTTAAATAATAATGTGTAATCAAAATCTTAAAATGTACTTCCTTCTGTAATGACAGGAGTTTTAAAATCTAGCACATAGTGTATTTTTTTCTCTTTGTTTATTCTATTTCACTTGGTGAAATGTCACTCTAAATTCAGCCACAACTTCCGTTTTGAACTGTCTTCAATGTGAATAACTACACCTGTGGTTGTTCTGCTAGCTATTATAGAACACCTGTGTGAACTAACATTAAACACAAAAATCCCCTTAAGACCAGTTAGTTCTATTACAAGGTAGTTCTGAGAAAAGCATCATTTCTTCACAGATGCCACCTGCTTTGATATTTTGCATCCAATGCAATGGAATTATTTTTTTTTATGCAAATTGAATGTACAGAATCCTTTTGGCACCATTGTATACATTTAAGCAAACTGGTGTTTAAGTTTAATATGTATAGAAGAATTTGCCCAGCCCTACAGAACTAAGTTTTGCGATGTAAATGTTAACACACACACACACACACACACACACACACACTAACTTTAGCCACCCCACCTGATACACATCACAGCAAGTAAATAAAGACAGACACTGTGCGAACAGTGTCTTCTGTCTGTCCAGCTCATATGATGAATTATCTGGAAGCTTTCTCAGTAATTTCGAATCTTCATAACAAGTGCTTTTGCCACAGGAAAAATTAATGGAAACAAGATTGTCTTTCATTTGAGTTGATTTAGCCGCCTCGGCAGCCAGATGTCTCTCTCTGGGAATAAAACAGTCGGTGCTTAAACAAAGCCCAGCAAAAAACTACCTTTTTTCTGCCGCTCGTGTTACAAACAAATCAGCCGGCGCACAATGGCCATCTGTTTGTTATTTGATATGTGTGAATACATGTTGTAATGACTTTGTTTGTGAATCAGTCAGTGCACTGGAACACACGAGAGCTCTCCAAGTGGCGGAGTGTTTGGAGCTAATCATATAATTGGACACAATAGTCAATGACAAATGGAGTTGCACGGAGCCAGCCAGCTGGGAAGTGAATATGTAATCATTGTAAAATCATATCATTTTGCATATTTGAAGACAGCTTAATAGAGTTTGCTTGTCAGCACACTATCAAGTGATGATCAGTGTGGGCCCGCGGTATCTGTTTGGTGCGATATTGCTCTGCGCTGTCTCCGGTGACTTCAATGGAGTTGGTACGGTGTTGTTTTTATGCCTCAGCTGTTGCAGTTTTATATTGTGATATGGGAATTATAATGGGATTCTAGTGTTCGTGAGCACTTATACCAGAGCCAAATTCACAAATCATATAAAAAACATGACTACAACCGGATGTGTCTGACTGGCTTCCTCAGTCCACTCGAGGGGAATGTGATCCATGTGAACGGCTTTACAGTAAGCACGTCTTAGGACATGTGTATGAACTCTACATATGTACTAATAGACATCTCAGAAAACCATGCTAAAAATATCACTAAAGGGCTCTTAAAGATTTAAAAATACACACCATTTTGTCTGGACCAACAGCCTTATGATTAGTGCACCGACATACAGTGCAACTGTGCTTGTGGCGACCCGAGTTTGCTTCCCCTGTCAAAATTCATGTTTATCCTATACTGTCTTGTCTTAAAAGGAATAAATGTCTTATAAATAAATGTCGTGGTGGCTAAAAAATGAACTATAATTCATCTGACTACAAAATGTACAGTGCATTGCGAAAGTATTCATACCCATATTAAATTTTTTTATGTTGCTGCCTTGTGTTAAACAGCATTCAATAAATTTTTGCCCACATCAATCTACACTATCTGGGGGCAGATGCACATGTTCAGGTTTCTCCAGAAATATTTGTGCTCAATCCCAGGCTGTGGCAGTGCCACTTAAGGACATTCACAGGGTTGTCTATAATAGTCACTTTTGCTGTGTGCTTAGGGTCATTGTCCTTTTGGAAGGAGAACCTTCTGCCCAGTCAGAGTTTCTGAATGCTCTGGCTCTATATTTTGCTGCACTGACTCAGTCCCTGTCGCTGAAAAACAGCCCTGCAGCATGACACTTTACTTTTGGGATAGTATTCTGGAGGTGATGAGCAGAGCTTAGAACTGAGTTTCATCAGACCAAAGAATCTTGTTCCTCAGAGTCTGAGGGTGATCTGTGGCTTGGCTCAAACCTATTTCACAGCTCTTCAGATCCTTTTGACCTCAATGCATGGTTTTTGCTCTGATATGCATTATCAGCTTAGACCTTTTATTAAGACATGTGCGCCTTTTCAGATCATACCTATTCAATTAAATTTGCAACAAGTTAACTTCACCCTAAGTGTAATAGCATCTACAAGCAATATGAATGCTCCTGAGCTAAATTTCAACTGTTCAAGGGTAGGAATACTTAAAGCATTGAAATAATTTTAGTCTTTTCTAAAAAAAATACATTAAATGTTCTTACAATAAAAACTAATTATCTTAAATGATCATGGGTTCATTGTTATTCCCACTGCCTCCATTAAATTGAAAACAACCATACTTCCTTTAACGCACAGTGTTGAAACAAAACAAAATACTTTTTGTCTTTTGTTTTGTGTCACATAGGCAATATAAGACAAATCAGCTCCATTTCGCACCAAGAATCTGGTCTGAAAACTCCAGGCATCCCCAAGCTAAGAAAATCTTCTCCAAAACCATGCCAAACGAGGCATATTGGCCTAATAAACTGAGGTGGATAATGGTGTTTGAAAACGATTGGATGGTGCCCTTCATTATCTCTACAGCCACAGAAATCTCAGAAAACGCCTCACGCGGTTCCCAGCGGTGCCTGCATTACCCTCACTGTCTTATGCATTAAGATTTTATCTGGTCAGAAGTAGGAAGAAAGACCTTGCGCTCTTTAATCTATATCATAAGGCGTGATCTCCCTGAAAGAATGCGCTCGATGTAAAGACAAGTCCATTGACCCGTCAGTTAGAGGAGGAGAGGTGAGGAAAACATATGGCTTTGATTACAGTGGCGGCTCCTTTAGCGGACGAGCCCGTTGCTGATTCACACGCAGAGAATAGCAGCACCATTAGAGGGCATAAATAATGTACAGTCCTTTTTCTACACTACTCAGCTAAGTGCCTTGAAACCTTGGGCTCCACTTGTCAGGGTTTTCAATAGATTAGGACAAGATTTATTTTAAGTCTATAAAGTAGCATGTTCCTGACAGCGTTCAGCGGGGATCGAGTGTTGCACTCGCAAGCACGGCACCCGGGTTTAATTGTAGCGCTGTGGAGCAGACAGGCCTCGTGTCGGATCGGTTAAATATTTAATTCAGTCTCACTTAAACTTCTCCATGATCCATCGTATCACACCGGCGGAACACGCAAGGCGGAATTACAACAGGGATAAGAGACATGAAAGTTGTAATTCCAAACATGGCCCTAGCTAGAGCTTACAAAGAGAGATTTATGTTAAGAAACAGATCAGAGACTTCACCCTGTCTTTTTCTGTCCGTCTCCCTCGCTCGCTGAATTCATCTTTCTCCCACCCACTTCTCGCTATTCGTTTGCTCTTTCAATCCATCCCCCTCTGTCTGTGTTATCCGACTGAAGTTACAACTGAGAAAACAATTAAATCCAATTTAAAATTCGACTACATGTCTATGTCATGCCTCATTATGGGAAGGTTTTTGGTATTCAAAATAATTGAAACCTGACGCGTTAAGTGCGCAGGCGGACTCCCACTGCAGGGCCCAGGGAGCCGCAGACAGAAGAATGATTGTGAGAGAGAGAGGAGAGAGAAAAGGAGACCACTTCAGTGTGACAGCGCAGGGCAGCCGCGTGTAGGGATCTGACAGCGGGGAGGGTTCTTGTGTGTGCGCGTCACGTAGCGGCCTCCGAGAGCTCAATTACAAGATTGATACTCAGAGAGGAAACTTCATTTTGCTTTACAGATGTCGACACCGCCAGAGAAAAGCGAGGTTGTTGTTTAACATAAGACGGGTTTGTGCGATGAGAATAAGCCCATGTGAAACTAAGAGGCCTTTTATTTTCCTCAGATATCAGAATGAAGTCTTTTAGGTCAATTTAGTCTCACAAAGCCAGACTTTCAACTAATAACATCTAGTCTAGACTTCACTGCAGCTTCATCCTGCCAAGAAGAGACTGCCTGACTGATATTCAAAGTGACCAACCATAGCTCGTTCTGTTTTTATGTGGCATCAAGGGAAGAATTACCTGAAATACAGATATAACAGACTGGCATGGAACAAATTCAAATAATTAACACGGTAGAAAAGAATGTAAAAGAGTTTGCAAACTATTTCAGACAAAGACTATCTGATAAAAAGTAATCATGATGATAGTCAAATATTATAATGATAAATCACTATCGATTAAGGATAACAAGCAAAACATTTGTATCACTTTTACACAACCTAAATTATTTTTATGCATGGCATCTAGACAATCAGTTATTTTCTAAAAGAATACTTTATTGATTCATTAAAAAACTAAGAGTAATTACATTGATATTCACCATGTTATAATTTTTTTTGAACTACTGCATAGAACTATCGACAATATCAATCAACAATTACCCTTGCACCTTAAGAAATTGGATAGGTGCAGAGGAAAAACGACCAAAAAACAATAAATCCTGCACACTATCCTTACTTGGAAACGTAACTAAACAGAAATGTATTCACTCACAGCGTTCAGGCATCATTTTTGTTTTGAACTACATCACTTCAAAGAGAAATAACTTGCGAGCTGCTTTCCACCAGAGCATGTCATAATGCGAGTATCATAGACAATTACTGGTAAATGTGACAACGCTTGGTCATTTATGTCCACATAGCTCATAATTACGATTTTTCTGACTCTACTTGAAGGCCACATGAGGTCTACTGAAGTATTGTGCTGATTATGATGCTGAGAAGAAAGCAGTGCCAGACAGCATTTGCATTTGAGCATGGGCCAACACTTGATGAAGTTCTGAGAACATCTCTGTTTCGTTTCAAAAGACCAAAGGGCCATCTCTATATTTTCATCTTAATTTGATTACGCGCCATCCTGTCTCCGTGAATGATCTGTTTTGCCTCAAGAGGATCTTTTAATCACTTTTCTCTCATAGCGTTGTTCCTCTAAACGTGCTGCAACTGTCTTGGACGGTTCCCAACCACGCTTGATTGAGAGGTAAAAAGACATTTGGGACTCTGTGAAACTCCGTGTGTGTATGCGTACGTGTCTGCGGCTGGCTTGCGCATCGTCAAAAGAACTGACAATTAGTTTACAGTGGCGCTACAGAAATGCTCACCGCCTGCCTGGTGGCGGAGATGCTTTTGTCTCCTGTCCTCCATTAAGAGAGCCATAAAGGTAGAGAGAACAGATGGCTGCTGGCCTGCTCTGTCCTGCATCTCCCCGCAACTGCCACCAATCCTTTGCGTCCATTAATCTTCTCCTCTGTATTCCTGCGACACAACTATATTAAACAACTCAGGAAAGAGAAAAAGAAATGGGGGAGAGAGCCAAACAAGCCAACGCAGCTGTCAGGAAGCCGAGAGTGAACCATCAGTCCACAAAAACCTCTCTAAACGCTTCTGTAAAACAGTGCGAAGAAAATCATTCTGCCTCGAACCTGACCCTATAAAAGTGGTATCCATGGCCAGCGAAACAATAAATGCTCATTAAAAGGCAGCTGCCAGAGCTGTTGAGGACTTCACAGGCCTGGCTGGAAAACACAAGCACATCTGATTCCAATTGTAATTGAAGAAGACAACTGTTTCCGCCCAGGCTGAAGCTGGGGAAATTTACAGTGCTGATGGCAGGTCTTGTTAGAGGCTGGACTACACAGTAGCTGAGGCCTGTTAAACACACAAGTTTGGCCAGTGTGGTGCTAGCGTGTGGTTTTTGTTTTGTTTTTTTGCACCATTAAATTCAGACTGATTCCCTTTTACTCAAATCTCAAATAAAAGTACAAATACTACAATGCTTTGCAAATACAAATACCATATATTCTCTCACAAAATACATTGCATTTGGATTATTTAAAAGGATTTGTGCCAGAAACAAATTCTATGTAAATACATACATAAAAGGACATCTCTAACCCATGGGACATGAGCCCCAGCAAATTAAACCCTTATACATTAACAAAGATATAATATATATTGCATATGTATGTATATATGTGCATATATGTGTGTGTGTGTATATTTACTTTAGTTTTTTTTCAATCAAGTTGCATGCTTTTTTATCAGCCGTTTAGAATTAAAACTAGCAAAGCCAACAGGCAAATTAATTACTCTTTTGATCTAATTGGTCAAACGGGTTTGCACTTTGTTCAGTTTGATTTATCAGGCCAGATCACTCCTAATGAATCAACAATTGCACTGGATCGTTTGCAGAGGTTTCTACCACCACAATGGCAAAGTGATATTTTATAAAACAAAAAAAGGAAAAAGTATATCAAAATACAGGCAATTTGGTGGACCTGTGTTTCAGTAAAAGGCTAGAAATGCCTCTAACAAGAACGCACTAGAGTGATTTCAAGGGCTGTGGCATTGTTCAGATATTGCAAGCATCTTCTCAGATTCTAATGTGCTTTATCTTCTCACAGGTGTTTTTCTTTTATCTTACTGTAATCGAATTAAGCCTGAGTTCATGTCTGCAGCTCATCACCCAAGATGGCAAAACAAATGACTGAACATAAAAATAAAAATTACAAAAATAAGATACATTAAATAATTTTAGAAGCCCTTCTTAACAAAATAAATAAATAAACAAACAATAGTTTTTCCTTCCCTTTCTTTAAATGTATAAAACTGGAGATGAAATACAATCAGACCCACATTATAAATATTGATCAGCCTCGATTTAAATGATGTTTATTTAGTAGTTTTAAAATGATTTGTCAAAAAGTAAAGGCTAGTCATTTGGCTTAAGATATTAGTTCTAAATTGTTCATTTTTAGTAGGTGACAATGCTAAACAAAATTGTGTGAACTAAAATGGAGAATGTTGCTACAATAAATTAAATACAGAGGTAAAAATACATATTTTATTGCAAGACAGTGAACAGACAGATCTGTAAGTGGGGGACTGACCTGCCCCAAAACCCTCATGTTTTTAACCCCTCTGATCAACATATCAAAGTCATGAACAGTGCAATCACTTCAAATGACTCAGACTATTTAGATGTGCACTACATTAGAGCTGCCTTTGCCTTACAAGAAAAATAAACCCAATCACACTCTGCCAGAAAAAAAGCCCACAGGCACCAGTCCAGTGCTCTGCAGTGTGAGGGAGGTGGCCACTCTTGATGGGCTTTCTCTCCATCAGCATGCTGAGCTAAAAATCTGTTGTCTGCGGCAGTGGCATGCAAAACACATTAATGCGTTCGAGGCCACCGTGACTTTATGAGGGACAAATATTTCAGAACGCAGCTCTATTTGGCCCCCTCTGCTGCATGTCCAGAGCAGTCAGTGGCTAAATTGAAAAATCAATTCCAATTTAAATGATTGGAATAAAGAACTCCTGGAGTCAGAGATAAAAAGGCTGTCTTCTCCTAGATCCCCTTTAATTGGAAAGTCATTTCTTCAGGGTATTCTAATGGTTCTGAGGGAAGATTGCAAAGCAAAGTTGATGAGCTGGAGGAGGGTTAATAGCTTCTGTATGTGTTTCTGTGTGTCTGCACGGCTGTATGTTCAGAGGGTTTGCGTGTTGTCCTCATGCACCCAAGCCTTCCTTTCGACAAACGGACAAAATGAAGAAAAATCCCTGGATCAAAGCACTTGATGGTGGCTTTGCTCTCCTCATACAGGTGCTGCTCACGCGCCAACGTACAGATCTTATTGGAACAACATTTGCACTTGTTTCCAAGACACCAGATCAGAACAAACCTGCCTATTAAAAGCTTTTTAACATTAATAGCATTGCAATTGTGACCTAACCTGCCTATGTATGTATAAAGATTTTCAATGACATTTGTAACTTTATGACAATTTTCTCCACATCCACCAAGATAACCTACTCCTGCCATGGTCTAGTAAAATACTGAATAATGATACTGAATACTGAATTACGTTTATGAATGCATTTAATACTAAATTAATATATTAAAACAAGACTTAGTATTCAAACACAAAAACTGCTATGAAAACCTTTTTAAATAATTTTCTTTAAGTAGGACCGTGTTATGCTAGGTTCTGTAACCACCACGTTTCAAAAAACTACATAAAACATTATTACACAATCCCAGAGTAAATTAATAAATAAAGAGTGATACTACTACACTAAGCAATTTGAAAGGAGTGCTTTGTCCAAAATAACATAGTCACGTACTCACGCTTGTTGTAGACCCATATTTTGTTCGACGTTTTCGTTAGCAAAACACGTGAATGGTGGATGGGAGGATGGCATGGTTGTGAACGGTCAAGATCTAGAAAGGAGCATCAACGAATTATAAAATTCTTGTTTATTAATAAGTGTCTAGTGACATTGTCTGATTCCTTTGTTTGAAAAATGGACTCAAGTTTACGTTGTTTTTTTACACTTAAAATCGAGAATACCTAGTTAAAAACCGGCGCACTGCCGACAACGTAGTTAGCGCGCTACTAGCACCATATAAGGAAAAGAAGGCGGAAACCAAGAAAATACACACAAATCTCATTGGTGCTTGATTTGTGTATTTCAACACTGATTCATCTCCAGATACTTGCACGGAGACCCTGTAATTATTAAAATGTCTTTAGAAGTTGCAGATAACTTGCAAAATAATTTTCTAAATAACAAAATAAAAGCTTTAGCGACTGGTGCAATTAAGCATATGGGGTTTTCATTTATATGTATTTTTAATAATAAAAAAATAAATGTTTAAAATATTAAAAAGTCCCTTCGTGTTGATTCTTTTTCTACACAGTGTTCTGCAAAGCTTGTCAAAGTAAGCAAGGGGTGAAACTTGGAAGCTGCATTTAAAAAAAAAAAAAAAAAAAAAAAAAAAAAAAAAGCATCACGTTCATAACTATTAACAAAATATAACACAGTTTATAATCCATATCACAGTGCTTTAGCTGATCATCGGTTGTATCAGTGTGCAATCTGTTACAGGTTGCGTTCTCAGTATCATCAGTTGGTACAGCACAAAGTGCTAACATGGGCAGTTGTTATTGAAGAAGAAATAATGGTCATTGAAGCAGGGCTCTATAAAGTAGATTACAGAGGTAGACAGGATATTTACAGATACTGCAGAGGTCAAGAGATTGTCTGTGTCTGTGCTGGAGAGATGTGTGTTGGTTGGCTGTGCAGGGGGAAGGGGGTTCGCAGAGGAAAAACACACAAGAACTCTGGTTGGTTTCATTTCCTGGGAAGAAAGGAAAAGTTAAAAGGTGGCCCCCGAACAAATGAAACTCAATTTCACGGCACATTATCCTTCCCTGTTCTCTTCTCCTGGCTTTCATTTTCATTAAGACCACAGACAAGCATAAATTAATAATTACTGCCCGAATGTCTAAATGCAGGCCGCTCTCCTGTAGCCTTTCATTTTCCACTGTGGCCTTGCATGTTCATGCTTGCAAAATGTTAATTTAGATAATGTGGCCTGCCCCTTGTCAGATAATTCTGTTTGGTGGTTCCACTAATACATAATGGTCTTTCTGATTAGATGACATTAAGTCTATCTTGTGTTCAATCAAGCCTGTGCGATTTCCTTCCTCGCCGACTCAAAGATGAGCAGATGAAGAACAGAGTCACATGGCCGGTGAGTCTTTGATACCTTTTTACTTTATGAACTGTGCTGAATGTCAAATGAGGGTAAGTAATTATGTCTGACCAACAAAAAATGAAAATTACGTTTTAGTATGCCTCTTAAATAGGCATTATGCTGTATCCCTGGAAATAGATGACTGCAATAAAAAAAAAATCTAAACTCATAGCTGGTATTCGGATAAAATTGGGGGGTTTGTTAAAACTATTAGCACTATCTTTTTTTGTTGCTTGGATGAAATAATTATTCTAAGTAATGTTTGACTGTAGTTGGTGCGCTAATTTGCTAGTTAGTAATTTAATTTGGTCATTAACGCAACTTGCACATCAGGGTTCCTCTGTGCTTGAAGACTCAAGGGCCTGGAGGTCATTGATATTATAAATCCTCAAAGATGACGGTGTTCCTAGAATGATAACAGACAAGCATCGCATACTTCCTGTTGGTTCAGAAATACAGACCTATCGAGTGATCTATATTATACCTAAAACATAAGCTACTCAAATGCAAGCTATTTTAACCGACAGGTCAAGAAATCGCACTGAACGTGGATTCATTTACAGTTGTCTGCACCACATGGATCGACTGGTATCATCATCTCGGGTATGGCGGTATTAGCGATGAAACGATTGTGTGAAACAATCACCTGGAGGATGTCTTAAAAATGCACACTCGACACAAGAAAAGCACACACTCCAAAGTGATGACATTGACACGGTCCATGTTTGGAATGAGCAAAGCTCGTTATAAATGTGCTCGACACGGGACGCGATTACAGCACTGTGGATATTTTGGTCTTTGTGCCTCAAAGTCATGTTCTAACTGAAATGAATTTATTACAATATGTGCAGTGATATGAAACATCTAGCTGGAGGGGTGAATCTCGCTTAAATAGCTGGGGCAGAACAAGACATCAAACAGCTCATAACTACTGTATATTTCTGTCTGAGAGAGAGAAAATACACCGTATTCTCAGCCAAAGAGAATCTTGATCCACCGCTGGGGCTACAATACTGATACTATGTCTACTAAAATACTCTAAAGCAAGCAGGCAGACATAAGAAAAGTCAACAATTTGATAGACAGTGCATTTGTGGCTTCTTAGCCGCCTCAAACCCTTACAGTTCAGATTTCATCGATGAGCGACGGAAACCTTTTATGCTCGTGAAAGGGCCGAACTTGAATTACAGTCACCATTGATTGCCACTTTATATGTAGTTTTTCCAAGGTTGATAGAAACTTTAACCTCATTTTCAATAAAGAAGAAAAACATGAAACGTTCCAGACCTTGAATTTTTACAATGCTGTGTTGAATTATGCAGTGATCAGTCAATTATTCATCTCCAAGCCTCTCTGTTACAGCCACGCTTTCAAAAGCATGCAAAATGGACCTGTGCACGGCCGTGCTGTGTCAACACATTTCCATCAGAATTGCTTACGACAGGAAATTGTCATTCAGTGTCAATTCTGCCTAAGCTTTTATAAATTTGAAATAACACTAATATCAATTAGCTGCATTGCTTCGAAGACAGTTTTCTGAGCCAAACAGTTAGGTGCTCTCATGGGTCATTTCTGGTATGCATTACCTTTCGAGCTATGCAACTCGTAGACTTTTTGTTTGAACTGTAAAAAAAAATAAGTCTTTTTTTAAGACACTTCTTAATAATGACTTGATTAGTTTTGACAAAAAAGACTAGATAATTAACAATGGAATTAAGGGGCCATTGCTCCGTAGGGGATTGAGAGCAAGTTCATGTGAGGGTGTCAGTTTGATGCTCAAGTCAGATCACCTTTATTTCTTTAGTGCTTTATGCAAAAAAGACTGGTTCAAAGCGGCTTCAGAGTAATAAACAGGAAAATATAGCAGAACCAATTATGGAAACGGAGCTGTAAAGCAGCTCTAAAAAGACAATAGTTTTATTTAAATCACGTTAGTTCAGTGTGGGTTCAGTTAAGTTCAAAAACAGTGTGTGCAGCAGTGTAACAAGTTCAGTATTTTTTAACTTATAAAGTGATAATGATCAGCGAACAATGCAGAATTAAGAGACATCATCAAATTATCATCAATACTTACAATTTTTTGTGTTTCCCATCTCACTTCCTGAAGGATGATGTCAAGGAACTTGTGCTTTTTTATTTTTTTACTTAAAGCAGAAAGTGAAATTTGATATTATTAATATTTTTAGTGCTAAAAAACAGTATAACCAAGACTATTTTCCTTTAGATGAAATACAAATAAATTATATTTGTTTTTTAATTATTGTATCTTAGAAGCCAATAAAACCAGAAAATAAAAAAGTAAAAGTAAAACTCACGCCCATGGCCACTTAATTATATTAAAATAATATAAAAACGACTACAATGATTTAAATCTTTATAAATCATGATTATCCAGTTATCTATACTAAATAAGATGGAAGGATTCAAATAATCTGCATAACAGGAACGACCCTGATAAGGTGGCTCAGTCCTAACAGATTATCAATAAGTAATTAACTTAAATGAAGAGATGTAAGTTTCCTCTTGTTGCCTTCGTTCTTCAAACACGTTTTGTATATGTGACTTTTCCCTGGAATATTGTGCTCATTCGACTGGAATGAATGAAAGGTATTATTTCTCAGTCATGTGTTGTGTAGAGCCGTGTGCTCACTGTACTAAGCATGAGTGGTTTTATTCTGCTAGATATTGTCATTGCTCAGTAACACATGTTTTACAACTCAACCATGAACAATTTTGATTGCCCTTCAGATTAAAATATAAGCACGCCGCTTATGTAATATCATACGTGACGTTTGCTTTGCGGCTGAAATTTGCTGTCTCTTTATTATGATACACTGGCAGGATTCATCTGGATGAACCGTGGTAAAATTCTATAGATTCAAGAGTTTAAACGCATTAAACATTGACATCTGATGATAACGTTCTTTATAATGACAGTGATTCATTGAGCTTAGTATAATAATCATTGACTCACAAATATTTTATTACCATATATGACACCATAGAATAGAAAACAGACACACACTCATGCGGTTCCACACAGATACACTTCAGTGTGCATACACACACACACACACACACACACACACACACACACACTCACACACTCACGCGCACACACACACTCTTTCTCTTACATACTGTGTCATTACAGGAGACATGATCAGAAAAGAGGGAAAAGCACTTTAAAACAAGACATCCTTTCAATATTTATACGTTTCCTTTACTGCCATAGAAAGAAATAATGAACAATATGTCCATAAATCTTGCTACAGTTTTTACATCACATAAAAAGAAACTTAAAGGCAAGTCCTCATTGATGAGGTAAAAAGATACTTTAACATGTAGTATAACACAATAAACATTTGAATTGTTACAGACTGAGGACAAATGTGTGACAAAATAATGTCTATGATTATAGTATAAATAGCTGCCCCGTAACATTAGATACGTCCATCTAATAAAAGATCCTTTCAACACATATTTTTTCTTGATTATCCAGTAAGTGCCTCATCACCATCATCATCATCTACTTGGTACATTAAAAGCCTGTAATCTATTATTTAATATATTCAATATTACCATTAATTAGCACAGTGTAATTTAACTCATCCGGCTGAATAGTTTCACTCTTTATTTAAATGTGACAGTTTGGTATTGCCATGATTTCTTGATTTTTATATAAAGAAAAAAAAAAAGTATGAAAACTGGTCATCTTTGCAATTGTTCAAAATTCTAAATTCTGTCCAATAGTTGAATCTTCTATTTTAATAACAATAATAAAACAAATAAAATGATTTTTTTTGCAGACAATGTGTTATCAACAATCTATTCAAATATATAATTTATTTTTATTATTATTACAATTCAGAATTTTTTTTTTTTTTAAATCTAAATTCAATATGACTTTTTTTTTGTCAAACATCATCCACATAGGGAAGTTGTAAAGAATTATTTTCCAGTTATCTTCCCTTTTTATTCTACCAGATGGTCTAATACTAATTTGTCTGCAACTTTCTAATGGGAACCCGTTGCATGTTATAATAAAGAACTGAAATGATACATTGAATACTTATTATTTAAAGTGGCCTATCACTGAAAGTAATACACCGGATTAAGTGTAATGATGGTCAGTAACATTTAGTGATCTGTACAACTTTTCCACAAACTTGAGATTCAATCCATACAAGAGTCAGATTCATGATACTGCAAATTGAAAATGTAGCTGTTGAAAAGACAGTAGTGTTCGACAACTTTTACTGGGTGTGAGTGAATAAACCCTAAGTACATTTGTTCAGCACAGTTAAGTATTTATTGAATAACATGAATTCAGGACAACACATTTACATGCCTGCATGCTTCCTCACCATAGTGGCAGCGAATTGAAAGAATGATGGCTCAGAAACAAAACAAATCTATAAATTCAATATAAACGTTGGTATTGTTCTCCTAATAGATCTACTGCATACACAATACCAACTTTTAACATTATATACAAATACCAAAGTGAGTGAGTTAACCTATCTTCTGTTCTTGTATGTACAATAATGATAGAAATGAAACTTGATTGTTTTTTTTTCCTTCTAGTTTAGAAAACATTAAAAGCAAATATTAGTCTTTTCTGTTGAACATATATTCAAATTCACATTTTCAGAGGTTCTTCTCCAAGTTTGGATCTTTAACATCTTGGCAAATAGTTACGACATTAAGGATTTGTGTTTTTTTTTCTTCTTTTTTTAATACAAAACAAAACCTCTGAATCCGATTGAATTTTCGAAGCTTTCTCGCTGGTTTAAATACAGTATAAAAAATCTTCAGTGCTGTGAATTTGTTGTAAATATTATCACCAAGTGTACCGAACGGTACATTTTACTGTGCTCAAATTGTCGCCTTCGCCGACTTATCATATCCAATCCCACATCTGGCATAATATAATGTTTATATCAGTGAGAATAAGAGTCCTAATACTACATTCGGACACAATCCGTCTTCCACATTGGGCCAAGCATAAACCCTTGATGCACACCTCAATGAGCGATTGACCTGTTTCTGTAACTAAATTACCCTGCGAGGGGACTCTGGAGAATCTTCATAAGATACACGCCGGCAGTCTTCAGTGCCATGTTGTTAGTACATCACTGTGGTTTTCAGAAAAAGTCTTCCATCTGCTAACGATACAAAAAAAAGAGAGAGAACAATAATAAATACACTGCAGTAAACCCCGGATCAATGTGTGTCACATTTTCAAAAACACAACATTGGGCTCATGATGTGAAGCACTTCACAAATGACACTTTCTGTGCGTAAATGGCATTAAGTGCAAAAAAAAAAAAAAAAAAGCAGCCGTTACTGTGCAATGCCTTCTCTGACACGTACAGTCTAATGAGCTTTGTCCATTTCCAGGGAACCTTCGTTGGCAAGTGCATGCCTGAATGAGCGGCAGCTCTCTTTGCTTCTTCTGGTAAAAGCATCTGTTAGGCATGGCTCAGGAGCTTGTTTGACGTTTATTACCAGAACATTTCCTCTGTGTCCGGGAATGCTGCATCACTGCATTTAAGCAGTGTTTCCTCTCTTAGGCAGTGCAACTAAACAAATTCAATTCTGATGAGCAAAAGTGGTGACTGATCGAGGATGCTCTGCGTAAAAATTGGCTTAAACGAGATTTATACTTTAACTTTTTTAGGATTGCTCAGCCATACCACAGATATCAAATCATTCTGATAGCGTGATCCATTGATTTTAAATAAAAAAGCCTTTTTTCCCTTCTACGGGTAGTCATACATTTCTAAATATGTGCAATGTGATTTTATTTAACTCTGAAATATATACATATTGATTCATGCGAATCTAGTAACCTAATGGACATTGATTAATTGCGGGCTGCACATGGAGCTGCAGTGCACCTTCTTATTTTACTCTAATGTTATTTGTCACTCAGTGGCCTCTTATACAAAAGGGGTTCATATTGTGAATATCTCAGATATATGAAATATGATGTAATGTATGGTTTTAGGCGCACAAGGCATGTAAAAAAATTCACCCATGCATTTAAATAAATGCCATGTCCTTATTTATTCGGATCACGATAAATGCATGTGATATTGAGGGACTTAATTTGTCAGAACGCAGCTTATTTAGTGCTGGAGATGTTTAGTATTGTTGATGCGGTATTTTAATATCAAACTACAACTAAGCAAATCCAAATCAAACCCTAGATTACATATCTTAAATTATGAGGAAAATATACAATTAATCTATTAAAACACCACAGTTACTTCTACAAAACCTGAGAAAAAACGACAACAAAAACAAGCAGAGAGCTAATCTTAAATGTACAAATTAGCATATTAATTCTGGGTCAAATGGAGTGTAGCTAAACTAGCTTGTGCAAACAGTGCCAGGAATGCTTCTTGAGTGGGAAAAATCGAATGACTGCCATGTTGTTTTATGAAAGAACCTCCCTCATTAAAATATGTTAAAACTTTGGCATTTTTATATTCAAATCAAGATGAAAAGTTCATTAAAGAGGATAAATATTTCATTAGATGCTAAATAAAACAAAGGAATTTTTGGCTTCTCTCAGCATAAAATTCCTTTGAAAGATTAATTAATACATGTAAATTATGCAAATTATGCCCATGCAAATATTTTATGAAGACAATTAAGGGAACCATTAATTACTGCCTTTTTTGCTTCAGTGACATTCATTCATTTAATTTTAATTTCACTTTAACTGTTTTGATGTTTAATCTTGCAACAAAGAACTTTATCTCCCCTCACAGGGTCGTGTAAACTTGCAGAAAACATCGAGAGGCGAGCACTGAGCATCGGGAAGAGATACCGGGGAGATATTATGTTCGGTATCACAAGGAATTAGTGGCGAGATGTGCTCCCAGAAGCACGGAGCCAGGAAAAACAGTCAAGCTTATTCTTGGAATGGATTCAAAACACTGGAAAAGCAATTAATAAACACAGACTGTGTTAATATAGCAGAATTACAGAGTGTGACAAAAGACAAATAGAAATAATTAGTTCTCTGAAATTATGCTCTCATTATTTTTTTTTCCCCTAACAGCCAAGTGCTGAAATTATAGCGCGTCTCTTTGGTTTTTTTTGTATACGGATTGGAATTGAAATTTTCCCTCACATGCAAGTGTAATTTATCAGCATCCTTTTTTATGTTTTTGCCATTTGAGAGTAATTATTGCCACGCTGGTTGTAGGTCACAACATCCATGACATTAACACGCACATGCACAAAAAACAGCACAAGCTATTTCATACACACACATTTCATGTGGCCAGTTTTTAAGTCTACTCTTCAAGGGCACTGACTAAAAAACCTATTAAATTATCGCATGTTGTGGAGCAATAACTTGTCATTAAAAGTATACATAAAGAGAATGTCTAATTTTCTCCTATATCTGCTAAAAAAAAAAACTACTGACAAAAGCAGTTTGATTAAAGAACAATCTTCTCCAAGCTTATGCTAACTTTCTGAATCTAGCAATTAATGCTGGAAAATTATTAATCTTTAGACATAAGAACCATCATAATGCTAATGACGTTATATGCTCTGAAAAAAATCATTTCCTGCTCATCGAGTCAATGTCATTTGATTTATTCGGGTAAAACCATACTCCTTGCACTGGATCTCCATTTATTTTTACTAAAAACTTCCTTCACACACACACACACTCACACACACACATACACACACACAAAAAATTAACTAGGCTAATCAAACTGGGTTACAGGGCTTTTACTTGCGACGGGGTATTAAAATGCCATTTCCCACATTTCATAGCAATTTCCACACACTATTTTCAAAGGGAAATTGAGACCACTCAAGACGACGTTTTTTTGTATCACATGTGCTGCTGGGTGCAATTAAAATAGACATCAGAGCAGCGAGCGACTTAACACTTAAGGTGTAGTTAAAAGAGTGTGACTGAAACATTTGCAAATGGGCAAGTGGTTTTCTGTGAAACGATACCAGACTAAACCAGGTCCATAAATACCCGTACACCCATAAAGTGCATGTGTATTTATTTGAGCGGGTGTATTGTGCTCTTGTGAGGAAACTCCACTGTGGGTCATCATCAGATAATGAAACTTCTTATTATGCTCATTAAATTGCATTGGTCTCTGAGGTACACAACACAGGCAGGGTCTTACTGTCAAGGGGGTCTATCTTTAAAATGATTCTGTGTCTTATATTCAAAGAATCTTATCTTTAAACTTTACCTCTTGAGCTGAATGCCATCTTTGCCCCAGTATGTGCACACTATATATGGGTAGTTGATCTCAAGCTATTTGGGTCCTTGCCGCTGTCACCTTTGGCTTGCTTAGTTAGGGACACTTAATTTCTAGACAATATACATGGCTATCCTCCTGTTTGATACTCTTCAGTGCTGTGACACAATCTGTATTGTAAAAATGAGGTATATAAATAAAAGTGTTTGTTTGATTAATATTTGTGGCTGCTTGTTGGGCTTAGAGGAGAAAAAAAATAATGTACAGGTTTTTTTTCACTTAAACCATAAACACATTGCATTACACCAAATACACAAAACAATGTTCTTTTTAGCAACATCATATGACCTCTAAGTTTTTTGCAATGTTACACCATAGTCCAATTTTTGTCAACTACCCATATACATAAATGAAGATATTTTGAAGAGCATTTAAACTTCTTTGTCTATACATTCAAGATCAACAGGGTTCAAAGCAGCTTAAAACAATATGTGGTAATATTATTTAAAAATATTTTCTTTTGTCTACAAGAAAGAAAGTCATACAGGTTTGGAACAACACGAGGGCGAACAAACAATGACAAAATATTCATTTTTGGCCAAACTATCCCTTTAATAATATTTTAATATACCCCTGCTGGTAAAAACCACAAAACAAAAGTACAATTTTAATTGACTCTGTGGGCTTGATTAATGTTTAATCTTCTCCTTGTTCCTCGTTTTAATATCCCATCAAATTCCTTCACACACTCACAAAGAGTCAACTCTCCAACTCAGCAGACCATGCCATTGTCATAGTGCACATTTGCACGATTTTCCCTGTCTAGAAATGTTCTCCTGACAGATCCCACTGATCTTGACCTTCCTCTTGAACTGTAGGATCTGCAGCCCAGATGGCAGGCTGCATGCATGAACAGCAGGCCGAGTTAAAGTGAGGCTCATATACTGGAGCTGAGCTGAGATTTATAGTCTCCTCAAAAACACGTACCTTGTATTGTCCTCTCAGCATCTGTTCTGCCACTGCTGCGGTCAGTCTCTATCTCCTGGGTCAACGAGTCTGGCAAAATGAAAAGATAATGACGATTAAACATCCATGACATCTGTGCTTAATTAGGAAAGTTTTCTACCCTCATCTTTTGCGATGGGCGGAGGGTGGATGTGCTCAGATCGCTCGGGTCAGGGCGAAGCTTTGACCAATGGGTGAGCGGTGTTACAAATACTGAACAGAGCATTTCTCCACATGTTAGCCTGATGTTATGGATCTTGCTAAGCTCGCTACAGATGTAGATAATGTAGCATTTGCTAGTTTTATTCAATGACTTAGCATAGGGTGTATTAAAATGTGCCCAATCCAATACTATTTATTTAACATCGTGTCATTTATTTTAGTTTAAGATAAAGTTTTGCTGTGCGTTTTTGTCTCCCTCTTTATTCATTCATTTATTTAGCTTTATTATCTTCTTAGTTTGATTAATTTTAGTTTCATTCAGTTAGATGCCAAGGCAACATCTCAAAAAGTTTTTTCAATTTCATCTAGCATTTATATTTTAGCATTATTTAAATTGACTAAAAATAATTCCAATAGATTTAATGAACAATACCATCAGTGGTCCATTAAGCAAGATTATGCAAGATTTTAGTGAATTTTTTTTTTTTTTTTTTTTTTTTTAACAGAAGACATGGTTTTAAAGTTATCTCACTTCATCATTATGCAAGGTTCTCAGAAATAATTGGTCAATACTGGCTAATAGTTTTTCCAATCACACCTGCTAGATAATTTGTTTCTACAAAATGTCTCTTTTCTCTTTAGATTTTTCTCAACTTAAATGAATGTTTCATGGCCATCTATGTATAGTTTTAATCATTAAATGTACATTAATTGGTGCAGCCACCTCATAGTTATCAAAAATTCAACACATTTCTTGTTTTTCTGATAATGACTATTATGTTATCTCCAACATACAGAAGCAGATTATTCCTAGAAAGGAACAACACATCACAACAACAAAAAGGATTTTTTTTTTACATGTCATCAAGGATTTTTTACTTTCATCAACAGAGTAAATTCTTACGTTCAATACATTTACAATAGACAACACATTTCTACATCCCTTTAATACATTTAAGCATGTTAATGTTCTGGCAAGGTGTCTCACCATTGAGTGATCTGAGGCTTTCTGTGGGTGATGTCTGTTTCAGGGATTGTTCCGCCTGCTCTCGTCGTTTTGACTCATATTCCAGTGCCTCCTGCAATTTCCTCTTCGCTTTCTTCTCCTTCTTCAATCGCTTCTGAATGATCGCTGCATTCAAAGAACAGAAAGGCATCAGTCAAGGACTCCGGTCATATGCAGCGTTATATCTGATATAAGGACTAAAGGAAGAATAGTTGGGTTTTCAAACTCTGCCAGTGAGAAAATATTCATAGAAAAGTTGCAGCCGAAAAAATGTTCCCGTTCAATGAGAAATTGACTGTGTCATTAGCGAAATAATTGAGCCAGCGATAACCTGGATTAACCTAGGTTAAAATGCCAATGAGACGAGGTTAAGGGAAACTTTCAGTAAAGAAAGAGAGGAGAGAGCCACGCTGAATATTAAATAGAAGAAAGCTGGAGGGCTATAGGCACATTTATAAGGATCCTTCTGTGAAACTGGCTTAATAAGCTCAATTTGATTCATTATGTAGGATAAATACATAGAACATGAGACCATTAAGTCACACTTAGCAACACTTTTGTGCAGAAAAATCTAAATCATTTATTGATGTCAAAATGTAGATTCATAATTATATTTTCATGCAATAATAGAGTACAAAAGAGTATGTAACTAGAGGCCATCTGTAATGCACATATCACTTTTAATCTCAAAGAGAGTTGAAAATTATTAGCTAAACTATTATCAATCTGTAGTCCAATCATGGCCTTCCCTTGAGAAATATTGTGGCTCATTTAGAAACATTTACCATATAAATTACTTTCCATGACTTTAACCACACTCACTTGTATGAGGACTTTGTATATCTTCCTAATGCACTCTGTACATTTAGACATTTAGACGTTGTCCATGTATGTAGTTACGGTAATATACTGTATTCCCACAAGCACTTCTGCACACATAATCAATATGTGCTCATGTATTGATCGTAATGTGAATATGCCTCATTTTGCTCGATTTATGACCTTGTCTCTATCACTTTGGCAGTATGTTTTTGTTTGTGTGTGTGTGTGTGTGTGTGTGTGTGTGCTTGTAATTAATAACTGAGCTTGTAACATGACTTTTCAGGTCATTTTAATGCAATTTTGCACTAAGTGTAAAATGATGCAATGAAGGTCATTTGTTAAGGAGATTTTTGCATTTTCTAAAGAAAGGCTCAAAATAAAAAAAAATAAAAAGTCCAGCAAATCTCTATGAAAACTGATCCGTAGAATTTTCAGCAGCCATTACTTCAGTGTCACATGATCCTTCAGAAGTCATTGTAATGTGCTGATTTGGCAAGTAAAATTTCTTAATATGATTACAGTTGCTACAATTTATTTTTCAGAATGCTTTGATGAATAGAAAGTAAAAAAAAAAAACAGGGTTTATTTGATCGTGATCTTTTTCATGTTTGTAGCACAAAATTCAAAATAAGTGGACTAAAAAAGCCTACCTAATACATTCAGATTTCATAGTAACAGCTGATTACATGTATATGTTATTTTAAGCCTAATTATGGTGCTTGTTTTCTTACCATTCTTATAAATATTCTTCCACAAAAAAATCACAATATAAATATAAATATAGATACACCTTTAATATCTGCCTAGCAATGCTATTGTGATCATCTCCAACATCTTAGAACCTGCCTGCAAATACTATACAAACACACGAAATGACTTTTACACAGGTGAGCAACGCTGCTATTTTATTTAGATGTAAAATCTAGATAATACATTTTATCACATGAAACACTGATGAATTAGTTTTTATAGGTAATATAGTCTGACTACCTAATTAGTCAGACTAAGAATGTATGTTAATGAGCTGATTAAAATTAAGTAATTCATATAAAAGGATGACACATAGTATATTTTTTATATGACTAGAAAAAAATATGTCCTCATAATTACAATTCACAGGGGCAAATATGGCCCCTTAACGCAAATGTTAATTTCTGAAATAGGTACGTACTGTAAATGCTTTGCTTTTTTTCATGAAATGCCTCTAGAACCAGGAATCTGACTCTACAAGGTACAATAAATTGTGTGTACTTTTAAGTAATACACACCTCTATTCTTCTGCTCGACAGCCAGTTGTTTCTCCAGGGTTTCTCTGAGCTCACGTTCTCTGAACAGCTCCATCTTCAGCTCCGTCTTCTCCAGCTGCACTTGTTTCTCCTGAGCGCGGGCGTTATCAATTGCTACCTTCAGCAAACCCTACAGCAGAAAACAAACTCACCTTATACACATTCCACACACACCTCCTCATGAGTCAATAAACTGTATGAATGGTTTACTTTATCCTAGAGCAGTAGCACTTAAACTTAGGGAAGTATTTTGAAGAAAACAATCAGACTCTAGTCCATATAATCAAAGGCAAAATAACGCTCGCTGTACAGAGGCTCTGGATTTTTCAAAATATAATAGAAACCCAGGTTTGTAAAGATTAAGAGTGTGAGCAAATGATTACAGTATTTACATTTTGGATGAACTGTTCTTTCGAGTTTGACGACTGCATGAATTCTTTATTATGGGAGCCTTAATAACCCATGACTTTGGTTTGTCGGTGTGTGAAGCTGCAGGTTGTATAAGAACGATCAAATCTTGAGCTAAACAGCTGCTTGTCTCAAACCAACACTTAAAGCGGCATTTGCCACGCAAACTGCGTGGTGACCATTTCAGAACAATTATTCCCTGTACGCATGCAATTAAGCCAAATGCAATGGGCTATATCATACTAATTGTTCCTTCTTATGACCCCAATTTAGACTAAGTTGCTTTATCTCAATTTTCTGCTTGGGTTCGTTTTGTTGATTTGTGTTTGAATGTTCAATCAAAACATTACCCTGAAATCATGATTAAAGATGACTGACTGAACTGAGTCCTTCTAATTAACAATGGGGCCGAAAGTAGCGCGATAGATCTGATGGCCATATCACAAGAGCAATGAGCAGACCTCTCACTCCCTATACTGTACCCACATCATTAGTCTCAGAGGCGGTGTTAATCAACTACATTCATCTTTCTGACTGGGTCTTACTTGCATGACAACCACAGTGGTGATCAAGGGAATTGTGCCGAATATAAAACGCTATGCGTTTGTTTTGATGGGAAAAACATCACAGCTGAAGGAGTAAGGTAGTATATTAACTTTTTTGCCACACCTGGCACAGGCAACTGCACCCAGTGTATAAAAATTATTATCTTATTACTATTAAAAAGAAGTGTTTTTCTATGTTATGACAATTTATAATAATTAATAACTGTTTTCTTTTTTAATAGATTTTAATTGATTTATCATAGATTTTAATAGATTTAAAAATTTTATTTATTCCTGTCATGGCAAAACTGAATTTTCAGCAGCCATTACTAGTCTTCAGTGTCACATGATCCTTCAGAAATCATTGTAATACGGCAGTATATAAACTCTACTCTTTTGCACTTTCATGTCTGCTCAAGCTTTATAAATATTTCTTACTGTATGGAATGTTTGTCTTAAATCTGAGAATGATAGTAATATCACAGCTCTTCATCCGCCTCTCACAATATTTTCCAAACTGTGGCTTAAGATTGCTATAATTTGTGATAAACAACTTGATGTGTCATCTCCTTTCATTATGTGTAATTCTGAGCATCACTGGTGTTTATTGTGTTATGACACATGACGTGATAAGATCATGACATGTGTCAGCTGGCCAGTCCACGGTGGGCTAAAATAAAATGTTACTACGGCAACCAGCTGATGGTCTGCTAAAATTCAAGCGGAAACTTGATGAAAATCTTTTATTAGAAATACCCTATAATTGAATTCTGACTTCATTTATGTGTATAGTATGTGACTAAAACTAGAAAGTCTAAATTTATTTATCATTTATCATTCTGGGTCATTTCAATGTTTGTTTAGCAATTTGGTTTATTTGGACATTACTTTTGGATGATGCTTGATCATTTTCTTGGATGTTTCATCTCATTTGTTAAAACAGTCACGACTTAATATCATTTTCTCTTATATGCTGCTTAGCGTTTTTTCATGCTCTGAGCTGGTTTTAGCTGATCTTATATTCGAGATAATACTTTTACTCTAAAAGAAGGTTCTTACTCGCCATCAAGCATTTTAGTAAACCATCTGAATCGACCAAAGAGAACTGGGTAAAACTACTCAAGGTATAATTCACCAGCTACTAAAGATCTTCTGACGGAGAGGTCTCTTACCTGTATGTTAGTCAGAAGGGTCTCTATAGATGACAGGCCATCAGGGAAGAGGAAGGGTGAGGGAAATCCTGGAGGTAAGGTCTGACCCGCCAACGAGAGCCTCTCATAACTGTCTCTTGCTGTTGGAGTGCACATGGGGGTTTCTTCTGGTGGCAAACAGAGAGACATACGCATTCAGCACAACAGATGACACACTCCATGTAGTACTCTGCTGTAAAATAAATCATTATTTTCCAGAATTGGTGTTTATACACCCAGATTGTTTGTGAGAGTAAAATTAACATCTATACAAGCATGCCCAATCAAGCACATATGATTGATAGCCCATTCTGTCAGTGTCACACGGCACTCTATTATTGATGCTTCTGTATTTATAGCTGCTATAAATGCTTGACTGAGTTTACATGCAGATAGAATGAGAGATTCTTAAAAAAAAAAAAAAGAAAGAAAGGAAGAAAGAAAGGAAAAAGAGTAGGCATTTGCATTTTTGGAAAGTATATGTTCTTGGTAGCACTGAAGGCACGGACATGTTGGGAGACAAAGCCTACCCTTTCCATATGGCACGAAAACTCTCTAATAGGAAAAGACCGCACTCAAGCAGATGCATATGGCAAGCTGAGATTATCAAGGGCCCTGGCTTCTCAACAAAGGCCATATGGCACAAGGTGGTGAACCCTCATTGACCATGTTTCAACACTACTGCCGCCCCCTCAGCAGACTGGCAATGCCATTTTGGGCAAATGAATTAAACCCCTCAAAGGAATCGGTGCATAAAAAATCAATACGATTGGATGAGATTCAAGAGGCACCTGGTAGAACAAAACAGAGGAGTAAAATAAATATCATTTATTCTCTCTCAGTCGATGGTTGACACATAAATGTGCAGGTGTAAAATGTCACAGGTGGGGCTGCAGTTAAAACCCTCTGGAAATAAAAGAAAAAGATTTTATGTCTGCCAGACAAATAAAAACAGGGGCTGGCACATTAAAGAGTATATATTTTATCACCTAGTCCACAGGGACTTCCTGCTGAATGTCATAAGGAGAGAAACGCTGGGATGAGCACTGTAAAGTGTGGAGCATGTCTTTACAAACAGCTTTCCAAGATTAATCACCACGTCAACTTGTTAAACATTATGCGGGTAAATGAAGTAATCGAAAAGTACCCTGTGTTAAAAAAGAAATAAATGAAAAAAAGAAATCTTTATAGAGTAGTAAACGGTTATATTACAATCAACATGTATTGCATTTACAGTTATGCATCTGGCAGATACGTTATTTCAAATACATTTTTTTGGCAAGCTTGGTTTTGCTGGTTCTCAAAAGAACACATGCACTGCAGTATAAACATTTGATTTTTATTTTTGATTTTTATGATTTTTATTTACAATTTTGTATTTTATATTTAATAATTCCCTGAAATAGAATTGCATTTAATAAACTCAGCATAATCATTTAATCTGAATTCAATCTGTTGCTATTATGACAATGTTTTAATTTGTGTGTGTGTGTGTGTGTGTGTGTGTGTTCTCATCATTCTTTATTAAAATCCATCTTTATTCAATTTGAATATCATGATTACTATTCAATTTTGTCACTATTCTTTATTGAAATCTGAATAAAGATCTTGAACTATTGAACATTTTTCAGAGACTATTTTATAAATAAAGAATGTTTTAAAATAACACAATTTCAACATTTTAAATGATTATACATACATTTTAGATTAAAATGTCAGAAGGAACAAGTAAGGATGCAACAAAGCTAACTAATCGAATGGTTCGACTAATTTAAAATCATTCTGGATTCATATTCTGTAACAGTCTATTGTAAATCATTGAGATTTGACCCTGCATTTGACCCTACATTTTTTTCAGTTATAAGCCAGATCTTTAACCACTAGGCTACACTACTACCTATACCTAAAAAAGAAAAAAAAGTTTTCTATTGCTCAAGAGTATGTGAGCAGCATCAGAAAGAGAATAATGTGAGTGTGGACACCGAGCAGATGTCTGGTAGGGTTGAAATGTAAAGTAGATTCCTGCTCACTTCCTGTGAACAGCCACCAGCGCCTGTCAGTGCCCTGATGACATCATCTGCCATTCATCAGTTCCGTTAGGGCAGACCTCTGCCATCTGCTGCACCGGCCATCATAACTCTACATCTATCTCTGCACGCGCACGCACGCACACACACACACACAACACACACACACACACACACACACACACACTTACACTTACACACAGGCCATCAAAACTCCACATTCATCTTAACAGCCACAGCCTTATACAGGCTATCATAGGCCTGCATCCATCATACACGCACATCCATACAGGCATCATAACCCCTGAATCCATCTCCGCACACACATGCACAAACATGTACACACGGACTATCATAACTCACTTTAAACCACACAGGCCTGCGCTGACACTATCTTCGCGCTGTCAAAGCGTGCTGCCAATCACTGGAGAAGTCTCAGACAGCATTCTGTCTGCTACAAAAACGAGACATCACAGAGGCCATGTCACCTACTACCACAACTCAACTGGATAATTCAGACAGACTAAAAGGCAAGAATGTCTCAGAAACAAATTCTATAAAGCATGTATACTGTATGCATTATGATTATCTATAACCCCTTTCAGGCTGCACGTTTGTCCCAGAAAATTGCCAAAGTGCCTTCAGAGTGAACGCAAACACGTCCAGGGATTGATTTCGGGGATCGATCCCGGGTTGGGACCTAGTAACATTGCCGGGTTCAGTGCCGAAACAAGCTCTGTGTGAACAAAAGCCGGAGCCAATGCCGTAATGGATGTTGATGACTCTTTGAGCGGGTGTTTTCAATAATACAACCCTGCCGGGCCAGAGGGACTAGTCTGTGCTTTAAACTCAGAGAGCGGCGTTCACCTAAAAATACCTAAATAAACACAAATATGAGCAAACCGGACTGCAGCAGTGACCACGGAGCTCCACAGTATCTGCGCTAAGGTCGAGATCTTTCACCAGCTGAGTGGAACTACTTTACACGTCACGTGTCATTCCGGGAACTTTAGCTATGGTCACACTTCAATTTGGGCATGCAGCTGCAAACATGGACGAGCCATGTTTACCTTCGTAAACATGTGAACAACTGAATATTATGCAGAAAATTAAAAACAATACAAAAAGTAAACATAAAATATAAACTAACATAAAATTTAGCACCTCCTTCATTTTTGCTAGACACAAGTCACGTGAAAACAGAAAGGTCACGCCGTGGACAAACTGCATTGACGGGATGCAATTTCGCAGGTCAGAGTTCACCGAACTTGAACTTTGGAATGCAGCGGCAACTTTGCTGCAGAAGCTTGGATTTCTGGTCTGTCTTTTTTGCATACTTATAAATGGAAGTCAATGGAGCAAAAAGTGCAGTGTGACCGTACCTTTACGGGTTATGAGTGAATGCACTCACAGATTTCAGGAAATCGCTGGCAGTGAGAATTAAGCAAATCTAACGATCCGGGAACAATTACCCGTGTATTTTCTGCAATCTCTGTGTGAAAGGGGCTTATTGGAGGTGAACAACATTTCCATACTATTTAATTCAAACTTCAAAATTATAATGTTGTGATGCCTAAATTTGTGTTTATTTTAAATGACAGATTTTACAGTTTTACTTGAAATGTTAACAAAACATTCTAAAAAGCATACATTTTAGCATTCATAATTGATCTAATTTGTTATGTAATTATGTTTATACATATAACATGGATGTCTAATAATATATTAAACTTTATAAAAATCTCTATATTTATATATATATTTATTTAAATAAAATATTTAATTACATCTATAATTCTTATTAATTCATTCATTCCTTAATCTATAGTAATAATAGTGTGGAATAAGCTATACATTATGGTTTATAAATTTAGGTTAGTTTGTTTAAACCAAATATGTAGAAGGTCCAGCATGACTGAAAGATTTGTTGATTTTAATATGCACTGAGCACTTTTTTGGCATAAGTATAAAGAAGATTGCTTAGTATTTCGGCATGAAATCCTTTAACTTGGACACATAGCACATTAATTTCAAGAATTTAGGTTTTTTGCTCTTTAGTTAAACTAAGTGTGAGCAATATTTATTATTTATTATGTATTCTATTTTTACGAGAAATCATCATAAAGTGCATTAAAATGCATTAAGAATACAGTATAATTCATTTTATAAACAAGAAAATTGTTTTTCATGCATTTCAGTTTAAGTACCAAACCCCAGAATCAAGCTCTCATACAGAATTAATATGTGTTTATATGACTCCCTAAATCATGCACAAACACGGCACGGCTTGAGGAGCCCCTCTTCTGCCATCAGTATTCACTAACGCCAGCCAAGGCTTGGTAACAGCTGGTCCTACATTAATTAGTTTAAAGTATTTATTTCAACCATCTCAACAGCAGATTGCGGCAAAACATAAGAGATTATTCCGAGCATCTGCAAATGCCCTGGAAACATCCAGCCAACCAACAGTTGAATATCAGCTGCCACTATTAAGACTTTACGATTCAAAATTCTTGGACGGAGGAAAGGCCAAGAGGAGTGCCGGGAATCCGTGGAGGGTCTCCTCCAATCTCTCCCCAATTTAACTAGCATTTTACTCCAGTTCATTACCGACAATGGGCGAACGACTAATGGATGCGTGTTTGCTTGCAATCACACGTAACAGGAAAAAAAAAATGAAGTAAAGCTCTTTTTAATGCTGTTGGATGGCATCGTTTTGTGCCATAATAAACCGGTTACGAAAACAGAGTGAATTATATGAATTGTATGCAATTACTACATCGTAGAAATATGTTTTCTTCTCTTTGTCACATTCGTGGCTCTGATTCTTTAGATGCCAAACATGTAGCGAATCAGCAAATGAGAAACAATAGAGGAGAATTGGATGTCAGAAGCCTGTATTTGGTTTGCAGCCACCGTAGTCCTGGATTTAGTGTTGGCATTAATAATACATCATTGCTTAAACCAACTTCTGCTTTAGACTCAGCAGGGCCTCGCCGCAAACACAATACTGGATCACAGGGTGGTTCATATTGCTTTGTTACTAGGAAACAATCTGTCATGCATTAGAAAGCAAACAGCACATTTCATCTCAAATGACCAATTCAGCTCTCAAATAACCGAAATTTGCCATTTTTTGGTCAGTCTCCATTTACATTAGCCACACTTGAGTGCAATTGTGTCTGTGAGCATTCTCTTGTTTCGAACACTCCATTTTGGCCTGGCTATAGCTGTTTATTTCCTGCCATTGGTCCAGAATCATTGACTTGGACTTAATTACAGTGCCAGACGCCAGCATGATGAAGAGAGCGAAGGAGAGCTCTGCGTTTTCCAGGTGATATTTCTCCACCGGGGCTGCCAGCAGCAGCTGTGACAGGTCCGTTTGCAGCTTTCTGCCTCAAAAAAAAAAAATCTTTATGAAATCCTTTTAGGTCAGCCGTGTCACAAATAACATTTCATGCGCAACTGTTTCGCTGGATAATAGGAGCCGCAAATAAAAATGGGACGCTGTAAATACGACGCATTTGGAATGAAATGCCATAATTTAAAACAACGCACATACTCGCAATCACACGTAAACATGCGCGCACACTCGCGCTCGCCATCCCTCCCTCCCTCCCTCCCTCTCTCCCGTGGCAGCAGTGGGAGTCCTTGACAGTGTGGTAGCAATGATAAATCACCTTTCCTGTTAATTCTCTCAGTCCTTATGTGTTGTGCCGCTAAAAACAGGGGCTCAGAAATCGACTTGACAAACTATGAATGTAAAAAATATCACTTGGAGGGATCTGGGCTTATCTCCAATTTACATGTTATTAGATTTGTATTGTGAGCAGTGTTCGGACAAGACTGCGCTGAGGAGAAAGGGAGAGTGGAGAAAAAAAAATACTTAAGAGAAGATAAAATGTCTCGAACTCCTCTCGAAAGCCTTTGATATCTTTGATGGAAAGTCACGACAAGGAGAGCGTAAACCACTCAACTGATTTTTAATATGATAGACAAGGCACTCTGCGATGAATTGAGCGTAAACCTTGGGAAATTTAGCAACATTCTTTCAATAAATAGCTTTAATTGACCTTGGGAGCTGAAAATGTGCCATATGTTGCAAGTTGCAGTGTTTGAATTGAAGTCCCAGCGGACCTTTCAGCTGATTTCTCCAATGAAGGCACTGAGCCGGAGGATGGAGAGAGAGAGAGAGAGAGAGAGAGAGAGAGAGAGAGAGGGGGAGAAAGAGGGAAAAGCATTGCAGCATTTGGCTAGCCAGTCACTGTGATATATTGACAGGTGAAGCCTGTGTCCTTGCAAACCTGTGTTCCTCGCAGCAGGAGAATTGAATGTTTAAA